>NW_023270971.1:2240798-2465676 GCF_011800145.1 Mirounga leonina
AAGGAAGGAAGGAAGGAAGGAAGGAAGGAAGGAAGGAAGGAAGGAAGGAAGGAAGGAAGGAAGGAAGGAAAAGGAAAGAAAAAAAGGTGACTAACCAATTACAAATGCCCTAAAAATAACAACAGCTCATAGTTAGGCACAAGGATAGCATGACACATTTTTAATATCCTTCCTCCAAAACAAGAGGTACAATGGCATGCCATCCTCTTAATATCCAGTAATAGTGCTCTATCAAATAAAGGAAGTGAGATTTATTTAGCATGATTTAGTTTCTGCTGAAACTATGGGCTTTATGATAATTAACGTTTTGCTTTTGGAGTGTGTCCAAAGCCTTAGTTTATCGGTCTGTCTAGGATTTTGTCTTGGACTGTCTTGTTATTTTCTCACATCTAGCAAAGTGTTTTTTTCCCAGTGGCAGATTATCTGCTAGTAACTCAGCATCATTTTCTCCCTTGTATATTTTCAACTCTTTTTTTTTTGAAGTTTAAATTCAATTAATTAACATACTGTGTATTATTAGTTTCAGAGGTAGTGTTTAGTGATTCATCGGTTGCATATAATACCCAGTGCTCATTACATCAAGTGCTCTCCTTAATGTCCATCACCCAATTAACCCATCCCCTCACCCCCTTCTCTCCAGCAACCCTCAGTTTGTTTCCTATTGTAAGAGTCTCTTTTGGTTGGTCTCCCTCTCTGATTTTGTCTTATTTTATTTTTTCCCTCCCTTCCCCTATAAGCCTTTGTTTTGTTTCTTAAATTCCACATATGAGTGAAATCATATGAGAATTGTCTTTCTCTGGTTGACTTATTTTGCTTAGCATAATACCTTAATCAGAAGACCCAGAAACCTAGGAACTATATTTCCCACAATCCCTGCCAAGAGTTTCCACCTTAGACAAGAGGCACTCATGTGGAATTTAGGAGGGAAAAAAAAGGAAGCAGAAGCCATATTTTTGGTCCTCAGGAGGCTGGCGTATAAAACCCAGGGACTTCAACAGACATGAGATTATAGCAGTCTCTACTTATTTCCCTAAAAACCACCCTTTTTGGTGATAGAGACAGCTGTGATCATTGTCAGCAAGTGCCTGCAATTTCTTCAATTTCCTGACACCCTAAAAGCATCAAACCTGAAGTAACCTCTCCTGCCCTTATAAGCACTTGATTTCTATTTTGAATTCTTTAATGCTTGAAGTTCGCAGAGTGATTTCTGTGTTCCTAATAAATTGCCTATTTAAAACAATGGGAGAGACAGTATGGCATGGTGATTAACAGCCTGGGCTGGCTTGCTTGCTTTGCTTGCTTTCTCTCTCTCTCTCTCTCTCTTTCTTTCAGAGTTCTTCCATCAGAAACTTTGTTTTGTAGTGAGTCAAAAGACATTTAGGACTGGTCAAGAGTAGGTGAGAGTGGCTATTTATATAAGGAGGAAATGTCACAAACTAATTTTATTAGCAGTCATGGTGAAGATATTCAGTCTTTCACAGGCAAACAGAAACATGACATTTAAGAAAAGTCACTTTTTCTTACAACATGGACATTTTTGACGCAGATATAGGTGAATTACTGCCAGATTCTACTTAAAATGCCAAGAACACCCAGAGAATTGTTAGCTGGGTATTTCAGTGTCACTCCTATGCAAGTAACATTCTTCTCTGGAGTGTTAGACTTAAGTCTTCATTCAGTGCTTGGAAAAACAAAAATTACAGGAAGTTTCAGAGGAATCGGGACAGACAACATGATGATTCACTGTCATTTAATTTTACTTTCCATTCTCAAATTCCCATTCTAAAAAGCAAAACATAAGTGAGACTTTGTGTCCCCCCCGCAACATTTATCATCTTTGCACATTAAGAAAAGAAAAACTGCAAAATGTGAAGGCAAATGGCTTACAAAGAGAACTGAACAAAATAACTTTTTTTAATGTTTTTTATTGTTATGTTAATCCCCATACATTACATCATTAGTTTTAGATGTAGTGTTCCATGATTCATTGTTTGTGCATAACACCCAGTGCTCCATGCAGAACGTGCCCTCCTCAATACCCATCACCAGGCTAACCCATCCTCCCACCCCCCTCCCCTCTAGAACCCTCAGTTTGTTTTTCAGAGTCCATCGTCTCTCATGGTTCATCTACCCCTCCAATTTCCCCCCCTTCATTCTTCCCCTCCTGCTACCTTCTTCTTTTTTTTTTTCTTAACATATATTGCATTATTTGTTTCAGAGGTACAGATCTGAGATTCAACAGTCTTGCACAATTCACAGCACTTACCAGAGCACATACCCTCCCCAATGTCTATCACCCAGTCACCCCATCCCTCCCACCCCACCCCCCACTCCAGCAACCCTCAGTTTGTTTCCTGAGATTAAGAATTCCTCATATCAGTGAGGTCATATGATACATGTCTTTCTCTGTTTGACTTATTTCGCTCAGGATAATACCCTCCAGTTCCATCCACGTCGTTGCAAATGGCAAGATCTCATTCCTTTTGATGGCTGCATAATATTCCATTGTGTGTGTATACCACCTCTTGTTTATCCATTCATCTGTCGATGGACATCTTGGCTCTTTCCATAGTTTGGCGATTGTGGACATTGCTGCTATAAACATCGGGGTGCACGTACCCTTTCGGATCCCTACTTTTGTATCTTTCGGGTAAATACCCAGTAGTGCAATTGCTGGATCATACAGTAGCTCTATTTTCAACTTTTTGAGGAACCTCCATACTGTTTTGCAGAGTGGCTGCACCAGCTTGCATTCCCACCAACAGTGTAGGAGGGTTCCCCTTTCTCCGCATCCCCGCCAACATCTGTCATTTCCTGACTTGTTAATTTTAGCCTTTCTGACTGATGTGAGGTGGTATCTCATTGAGGTTTTGATTTGGATTTCCCTGATGCCGAGCGATATTGAATACTTTTTCATGTGTCTGTTGGCCATTTGGATGTCTTCTTTGGAAAAATGTGTTCATGTCTTCTGCCCATTTCTTGATTGGATTCTTTGTTCTTTGGGTGTTGAGTTTGATGAGTTCTTTATAGATTTTGGATACTAGCCCCTTATCTGGTATGTCATTTGCAAATATCTTCTCCCATTCTGTCGGTTGTCTTTTGGTTTTGTTGACTGTTTCCTTTGCTTTGCAAAAGATTTTTATCTTGATGAAGTCCCAATAGTTCCTTTTTGCCCTTGCTTCCCTTGCCTTTGGCGATGTTTCTAGGAAGAAGTTGCTGTGGCTGAGGTCGAAGAGGTTGCTGCCTGTGTTCTCCTTTAGGATTTTGGATGGACTCCTGTCTCACATTTAGGTCTTTCACCCATCTTGAGTCTATTTTTGTGTGTGGTGTAAGGAAATGGTCCAGTTTCATTCTTCTGCATGTGGATGTCCAATTTTCCCAACACCATTTGTTGAAGAGACTGTCTTTTTTCCATTGGACATTCTTTCCTGCTTTGTCAAAGATGAGTTGACCATAGAGTTGAGGGTCCATTTCTGGGCTCTCTATTCTGTTCCATTGATCTATGTGTCTGTTTTTGTGCCAGTACCATACTGTCGTGATGATGACAGCTTTGTAATAGAGCTTGAAGTCCAGAATTGTGATGCCACTGGCTTTGCTTTTCTTTTTCAATATTCCTCTGGTTATTTGGGGTCTTTTCTGGTTCCATACAAATTTTAGGATTATTTGTTCCATTTCTTTGAAAAAAGTGGATGGTATTTTGATGGGGATTGCACTGAATGTGTAGCTTGCTCTAGGTAGCCTAGACATCTTCCCAATATTTGTTCTTCCAATCCATGAGCATGGAACGTTTTTCCATTTCTTTGTGTCTTCCTCAATTTCTTTCATGAGTATTTTATAGTTTTCTGAGTACAGATCCTTGGCCTCTTTGGTTAGATTTATTCCTAGGTATCTTATGGTTTTGGGTGCAATTGTAAATGGGATTGACTCCTTAATTTCTCTTTCTTCTGTCTTGTTGTTGGTGTATAGGAATGCCACTGATTTCTGTGCATTGATTTTATATCCTGCCACTTTACTGAATTCCTTTATGAGTTCTAGCAGTTTTGGGGTGGAGTCTTTGGGGTTTTCCACATAAAGTATCATATCATCTGCAAAGAGTGAGAGTTTGACTTCTTCTTTGCCGATTTGGATGCCTTTTATTTCGTTTTGTTGTCTAATTGCTGTGGCTAGGACTTCCAATACTATGTTGAATAGCAGTAGTGATAGTGGACATCCCTGCCGCATTCCTGACCTTAGGGGGAAAGCTCTCAGTTTTTCCCCATTGAGAATGATATTCGCTGTAGGTGTTTCATAGATGGCTTTTATGATATTGAGGTATGTACCCTCTATGCCTATACTCTGAAGAGTTTTGATCAAGAAAGGATGCTGTGCTTTGTCAAATGCTTTTTCTGCATCTATTGAGAGGATCATATGATTCTTGTTCTTTCTTTTGTTAATGTATTGTATCATGTTGATTGATTTGCAGATGTTGAACCAACCTTGCAGCCCAGAGATAAATCCCACTTGGTCGTGGTGAATAATCCTTTTAATGTACTGTTGGATCCTATTGGCTAGTATTGTGGTGAGAATTTTTGCATCCATGTTCATCAGGGATATTGGTCTGTAATACTCCTTTTTGATGGGGTCTTTGTCTGGTTTGGGGATCAAGGTAATGCTGGCCTCATAAAATGAGTTTGGAAGTTTTCCGTCCATTTCTATTTTTTGGAACAGTTTCAGAAGAATAGGTATTAATTCTTCTCTAAATGTTTGGTAGAATTCCCCTGGGAAGCCATCTGGCCTTGGGCTTTTGTTTTTTGGGAGATTTTTGATGACTGCTTCAATTTCCTTAGTGGTTATAGGTCTGTTCAGGTTTTCTATTTCTTCCTGGTTCAGTTTTGGTAGTTGATACATCTCTAGGAATGCATCCATTTCTTCCAGATTATCTAATTTGCTGGCATAGAGTTGCTCATAATATGTTCTTAAAATTGTTTGATTTCTTTGGTGTTGGTTGTGATCTCTCCTCTTTCATTCATGACTTTGTTGATTTGGGGCATTTCTCTTTTCTTTTTGATAAGTCTGGCCAGGGGTTTATCCATCTTGTTAATTCTGTCAAAGAACCAGCTCCTAGTTTCATTGATCTGTTCTACTGTTCTTTTGGTTTCTATTTCATTGATTTCTGCTCTGATCTTTATTATTTTCTTCTCCTGCTGGGTTTAGGCTTTAGTTGCTGTTCTTTCTCCAGCTCCCCTAGGTGTAGGGTTAGGTTGTGTACTTGAGACCTTTCTTGTTTCTTGAGAAAGGATTGTATTGCTATATACTTTCCTCTTAGGACTGCCTTTGCTGCATCCCAAAGATTTTGAATAGTTGTGTTTTCATTTTCATTGGTTTCCATGAATTTTTTTAATTCTTCTTTAATTTCCTGGTTGACCCATTCATTCTTCAGTAGGATGCTCTTTAGCCTCCATGTATTTGAGTTCTTTCTGACTTTCCTCTTGTGATTGAGTTCTAGTTTCAAAGCATTGTGGTCTGAAAATATGCAGGGAATGATCCCAATCTTTTGGTACCGGTTGAGACCTGATTTATGACCTAGGATGTGATCTATTCTGGAGAATGTTCCATGGGCACTAGAGAAGAATGTGTATTCTGTTGCTTTGTTATGGAATGTTCTGAATATGTCTGTGAAGTCCATTTGGTCCAGTGTGTCATTTAAAGTCTTTATTTCCTTTGTGATCTTTTGCTTAGACGATCTGTCCATTTCAGTGAGGGGGGTGTTAAAGTCCCCCACTATTATTGTATTATTGTCAATGTGTTTCTTTGATTTTGTTATTAATTGGCTTATATAATTGGCTGCTCCCATGTTAGGGGCATAGATATTTACAATTGTTAGATCTTCTTGTTGGATAGATCCTTTAAGTATGATATAGTGTCCTTCCTCATCTCTTATTACAGTCTTTGGTTTAAAATCTAATTTGTCTGATATAAGGATTGCCACCCCAGCTTTCTTTTGGTGTCCATTAGCATGGTAAATGGTTTTCCACCCCCTCACTTTAAATCTGGCAGTGTCTTTGGGTCTAAAATGAGTCTCTTGCAGACAGCATATCGATGGGTCTTGTTTTTTAATCCAATCTGATAGCCTCTGTCTTTTGATTGGGGCATTTAGTCCATTTACATTCAGGGTAACTATTGAAAGATAGGAATTTAGTGCCATTGTATTGCCTGTAAGGTGACTGTTACTGTATATTGTCTGTGTTCCTTTCTGGTCTATGTTGCTTTTAGGCTCTCTCTTTGCTTAGAGGACCCCTTTCAAGATTTCTTGTAGGGCTGGTTTCGTGTTTGCAAATTCCTTTAGTTTTTGTTTGTCCTGGAAGCTTTTTATCTCTCCTTCAATTTTCAGTGACAGCCGAGCTGGATATAGTATTCTTGGCTGCATATTTTTCTCATTTAGTGCTCGGAATATATCCTGCCAGTCCTTTCTGGCCTGCCAGGTCTCTGGGGATAGGTCTGTTGCCAGTCTAATGTTTCTACCCTTGTAGGTTACATATCTCTCCTCCCGAGCTGCTTTCAGGATTTTCTCTTTGTCTCTGAGACTCGTAAGTTTTACTATTAGATGTCGGGGTGTTGACCTATTTTTATTGATTTTGAGAGGGGTTCTCTGTGCTTCCTGGATTTTGATGCCTGTTTCTTTGCTATAATTTGCTCCAGTATACCTTCTGCCCCTCTCTCTCTTTCTTCTTCTTCTGGCATCCCAATTATTCTAATGTTGTTTCATCTTATGGTGTTGCTTATCTCTCGAATTCTGCCCTCGTGATCCAGTAGTTGTTTATCTCTCTTTTTCTCAGCTTCTTTATTTTCCATCATTTGGTCTTCTATATCACTGATTCTCTCTTCTGCCTCATTTATTCTAGCAGTTAGTGCCCCCATATTTGATTGCACCTCATTACTAGTCTTTTTGATTTTGACTTGGTTAGATTTTAGTCTTTTACTTCTCCAGAAAGGGTTTCTCTAATAACTTCCATGCTTTTTTCAAGCCCAGCTAGTATCTTTAAAGTGATGATTCTGAACTCTAGGTCTGACATGGTACTAATGTCCGTATTGAGTAGGTCCCTGGCAGTCGGTACTACCTCTTGTTCTTTTTGTTGAGGTGATTTTTTCCATCTTGTCATTTTGTGCAGAGGAGAATAGATTAATGAGAGAACAAAATGCTAGCAGGGTAACAACATCCCCAGAAAATATACTCTAAACAAATCAGAAAAGACCTGAAGCAGTGGGAAAAGAAAGGGAAAGAGAGAAAAAAGAAAAAGAAAAAGAGAAAGATAAAAACAAACAAAAACAGAACAAAACAAAACAAAACAAAAACAGAATGTGATCAAATATGATCAGGCTGGTATATGGATCAGTGCCACACACTAGATTTTGGGTGTACTTTGGTCTGTTAGAAGAAAGTGCCTCCCAAAATTTTAAAGAAAGAAAAACTTATATATGTACAAAAATAAGTGTTGATATGATGAAGGGATGGAATATGACTGTAAAGATGGAAATTATAAACAATTTTATAAAAGGAATTGATAAGAAGTTGTTTGAAAAAAGAAAGAAGAGGATTTTAAAAAAAAAAAAGAAAAAAAAGGGAGAGAATGTGATCAGGCAGGGGAGTAGAAAAAAACCATACAGTAGAGATTTAGGGTATATTTTGATCTGTTAGAAGAAACTATCTCAAAATTTTGAAGAGAGAACAACTTATATATATATGCCAAAAATATGGGTAACTACTATGAAGGGATAGAATATGACTCTAAAAATGAAAAATAAAAATGTTTTTTAAAAAAGGGATTGATAAAATGTTGGTTGAAAAAGGGAAAAAGAGAAATTAAAAAAAAAAAAAGAAAAAAGACAGTTAAAAAAAAATTAACTTTGAAAGACAAAAGAATCATGGTAAAAAAGCCATGAATTCTATGTGCAGTATTCCCCTAGCGCTGGAGTTCTGCCATTCTCATTGATCGGTAAACTTGGTCTTGGCCGGCTGTTCTCGCTGATCTTCTGGGGGAGGGGCCTGTTGCCGTGGTTCCCAAATGTCTTTGCCAGAGGTGGAATTGCCCCACCCTTGCCCGGTCCGGGCTAAGTAATCTGCTTGGGTTTGCTCTCCAGAGCTTTTGTTTCCTACAAGCTTTCCATACAGCTTTGGAGGATGAGAGTGAAAGGGCAGCCTCCCAATCTCCACCCCAGAGGAGCTGAGAACTCAGGCCCCACTCCTCAGTGAGCCCCCAGAGAAAAGCAGTCAATCATTCCCATCTCCCCGGTCTCCGGCCACACTCTGTGCTCACCCAGCCTGTGACCGCGCGTTTCTATCTCTGGCACCCGACCCCGTGTGGAGTCTCCAAACCCAGCAGATCCCTGTGGTGCGCTCCTGCACCTCTCCTCCCGGGGGAGGAAGGGGAGTCTCCCCGGATCTGCCGCTCGTTGGATCCCTGCTGGAGGAGCAGTGGCCCGACTGTGCTGCGGATCACGGTTTATGACAACCCCGAGCTGAGAGCCCACGCCTCGGCTCCGTCTCTGCAGCCGGCTTCCCCCATCCAATACCTGGGAGCTCTGCCACACTCAGGCACCCCCCGGTCTTTCTGTGACCCTGAGGGTCCTGAGACCACACTGTCCCACGAGGGTTCCACCCCCCATTTAGCCACCAGAGCGACGTCCCTCAGCGGAGCCAACTTCTACAAGTTCTGATTTTGTGCTCCGCAGCTCTATCACTGGCCAGAAGAGGCCTACGGAGGCCTCTCCCCCGCCATCTAACCTCCTGAATATCCCCTCGGATTCACTTCTCCGCACGTCCTACCTTCCAGAAAGTGGTTGCTTTTCTGTTCAGAGAGTTGTTGCTATTCTTTTCTTCGATCTCCTGTTGAGTTTGTAGGTGTTCAGAATGGTTTGATCCCTATCCAACTGAATTCCTGAGAGGAGACGAAATCCAAGTCTCCTACTCCTCCGCCATCTTGCTCCACCCCCCAAAATAACTTATTTAAAAAAACCATGGTACATTTGGTGGTTTGGGTTTGCTAGTGTTCATTTCCTCCCTAAACATCATTTTCTGCTAATCTTCTTGCATATTCTATAAAGGAATTTTCTTTTCAAAAAAGAAAACGAGTATTAAGAATCAAAACACCAAGAAGTAAACTTTTTTTAATTGAAGTATAATTGACATACAATATCCTGTTAGTTTCAGGTGTATATCATAATGATTTGATATTTTTACACATTATAAAATAATCCCCACAATAAGTCTAGTTACCATCTCTCACCATACAAAGTTATTACAATATTATTGCCTATATTTCCTGTGCTATACAGTATATCACCATGACTTAGTCTTCTTATAACTGGAAGTTTGTGCCTCTTAATCCCCTTTACCTCTTTCACTCACCCACCCCACACACCCCTCTCCACTCTGGTAACAGTTTACTTCCTGTATCTATGAGCTTTTTGCTGAAGCAGCAAACTGTATTTCTTGCTATTTGGTTATTTATTTTTATTCTTCTCTCAAATTAAATGAAAGCTAACATAGCATATTAGATTTGCCTGCCTTTTTTTCCTTTTCCTTTTTCTTTTTTTTTTTTTTTAAGTAGGCTCCATGCCCAGTGTGGGGCTTGAACTCACAACCCTGAGATCAAGAGTCACACGCTCTACTGGCTGAGCCAGCCAGGCTCCCCTGCCTGATTATTTTTAAATAAAAATTGTAGTTGTTGAATTTTATACTTCTTTGGACTAAGGCGTGATATATGTTTTGTGTCCATTGTTCCTAAAATAGCCACGTGGAAGAATCACACTTACTTAACTTGTAACAGATATTTATTACCTACCTACAAGATTCAAGAAATGGTTATGGTTACAGCTTCTGGGTTGGATACAAATAAGAATAAGCCATAATTCTAGAGCTCCAGAAGCTCAGAATTTGTCAATCTAGGCATGTCCCATGTTTCCTGTGACTTTCCTTCAGCAGTCTGGAGCAAAAGATTATACCTAAGGATGAGAAATAAATCTTTGGCCTAAAGTTGCATATATGTAAAGAAAGAGAACAAAAAAGCATTGGACCCTTCAAAACATTAGAAGTTTCCCACAAAATTTGTTCTGTTTGATGCAGCAGCAAGAATGACTTAATAGATGTAGTTAGCAAAACACTGGACATCCCGTCAGATCTTTCTTATTGGCGGAGTTCACTACAAACCTCACAAGAATGCATACTATTTATTCAAGAGATGTCTGGTATTTCCCTGGGAGTCACTGACTGGTCTGAAATGTTCATTTCCTCCTGCTACATGAGCCAGAAGCAGATGGCCTATTCTTCCCATATAGTTCACCTGGGAGGATGCAGCAGCCAAGGACTTTGGCCTTCAAGACTGATGAACAATTCCAGGACTGAACACTGCCCTTCTCGTTTTTATTTTCACATTTTACTTAATCCATTACCTTCAGACCCATTAAAGTACATACTATGGGTTAAAATAGCAACTTGTACTGCTCTCAGGGGTTTCTCTAAGGTTCCTCAAGCATTTCCATGCAAAGCATGGAAAGCAAAAAATTCTAATTTACCTGGATCAAAGGAAGGCCTGCCACCTTTCAAATATTGCCTTTCAATGGGACTTTTCCTGCATCCCAACTTAAAGCTGCTCCCCCAGCATCTTCCATCTCCCTTTTTGCTCTAGTTTATTTTCCTTTATAATATTTATTGCTTTCTAACAGGTTATATGTCCTTTTTGTTATTGACTGTTTCTCTCCACTAGAATGTAAGTGGAACATGGATGTCTGTGCCTGTTTTATTTCTTTCTGTATCCTCAGCACCTAGACCAGTGCCTGCCTGTAAGAGTGCTCAATGAATATTTGTTCAAGGACTCTTATAAATAATCTTATACTGAAAACCACTGTGGATGTATAACGTATGGTTCATAAACCTGAAAAAGAGTAAATAACACTGTGGACCTCTTTCAAGAACACATTTGTTGGAGGCAGTGGTATGGTATAATTGTTAACCACATGGCCTATGAACTCAGACTGTTGAGTTCAAGTTCTAGTTGTGTGACTACTTGCTATGTTACCTTATCTAAACTTCTGTTTTCATTCTGTGAAATGTTGATGAGGATGGTATGAGAGCTTCCCCTGTCGGGTTGTTGTAAAGATTAAATGAAATACAGTTGACTCCTGAACAACATGGGTGTTTAGGGTGCAAACACCCATGCAGTCAAAAATCCACATAGAATTTTGACTCCCCCGAAATTTAATTACTAATAGCCTACTATTGACTAGAAGCCTTATGGATAACATACTAAGTCAATTAACACCTATTTTGTTTGATATATGTATTATATACTGTATTCTTACAGTAAAGGAAGTTAGAGAAAAGATCACGTTATTAAGAAAATCATAAGAAAAAGAAAATACATTTACTGTACCATACTGTACTTACTGAAAAAAATCCGCTTATAGGCAGGCCAGGCCTGGCCCCAGGATGGTGATGTTCTGTAGCCAGTTGGCCTTGGCTTCCCAGACGCAGCCGCTGGACAGGCCCACAGGTGGGAACAATGGATTGGAGGCACAATGCAGCTGGAGGTGTACCACCAAACAATGGTGATTGGCAGCTGCAGCTCCACATGAGTGCAGCCTAGGGGCCAGGGCATGGTCACAGGGAGGGGTCTGACCCAGTGCAGCCCCAAGGCCCACAGATGCCTGAGGCTGGGGCATGCTGTCGGCGTGCAGGGGGCCACAGAGCCCCTTGCACAGCACCATCCTTGCCCTTGCCACTTCAGCCCAGTCTCCTGCACACCAGTCCTGGGTACTGGACCCAAGGGCACAAGCCTAACCTGCAGCTCTGACCTATTCCAGGGCCCCCAGGTGAACCACCCCAAGTACTCAGATGGCAGCAGCATGACCTCTGTGCCAATCACCTTCAGTTAAGTCCAGTGGAGACTGGGGTGAGCAGTTGTAAATGAATGCTTTGTGGCTTTTGCTGTCAACTCTTAAAACATACAAAAATTGTGTATAATTGGACCCACACAGTTCAAACAGATGTTGTTCAAGGGTTAACTGTACACATTGCGTGTATGACGGCGTATTGCTACCATTTCTACTTATTTCTACTTAATGCAGTCTCAGTATGTGGCCAGGATGTATTTACAATAGCTTCTTTCATTCTGTAGGCAAGTATTTTACTAGGTAATCTGCGAATAGTCACAGTGAGTGACAGCCTCCTATTCCTCACGTTTACCTCAACTGCCATACTAACCTGTACATTCTGGGATCAATGATCAAACAGGAGGCCTCTTTCATGGTGTCCTTTATAGATTCAGAAAAGACTATACTTTCTTTCTAGTAATGGCCTATCCCAAACCACCCCATCCCCCAAAGAAAAACAAAACAAAATCTAGAGTTATAGAATTTCACAGACAAAAGAAATTCCTTTTAGGAATGAAACCTTTTAGGTTTCATTGAGAGCTTCTCTCTCATCAACTACTGCTCTTCCCACTCCCACCCCCAAACTGGATCCCTTCCAAAATCTCTCTGGAAAGATGGTCATGCAACTTCTGTTTCATCTCTTGCAGCTGCCCTCCAGCTCTTTACAAAAGAGTGCATCTTATATATGCCCAGATTGTGTTGTTAGAAGGCTCTTGCTCACACTGAATTAAATCTAGCCACTGTCTTAGTTCTGACCTCCAGAATTACCCAGAGTAAGATAGCTCCACTTAACATTCATGCTCATATTTGAGGACAACCTAGATTTCTCTTCCCTGATGAAACATCCCTGGTCTTTGTGGCCATTCCTCATATGGCCAAGTTTCCAGGTCCCTCTTCCTCTTGTCCACTTCCTTTAATTTTTTTCATTCCAATTATGATCCCCATGACATCCCCCCCAAACTGTAAATATGGCATGACCTGTACTGTGCCCTGGAATTCTACCATCCAGGATATGAAAAATCAACATCTCTAAAGGGTATATGGGCTTATACAGACAGTTTTAGAAACTACGTCACACTCTTGTCTCAGAGCAAGGTTGTCGTCAAGTAAAATCCACAAGTCTGTTTTGTGTGAGCTGCTATTAAGTCAGGTTTCTGGCTTCTTCATAAACAGGTCAGTACTCTGTTTCCTTCTGGTGGTCCAGAGATGTGCTGGACTCACATTTGATTTTCTTCTGACAAACTGCGTGCTAAGCTCCAACCGCAAGATTGTTTATTAGAAGCCCAAGCCATAGGTTTGGTGTCAGGAAGAGACAAACCTGAGATAAATCTGAAGGAACTAAAAGGAAAGGTCTAAGTTAGCACAAAGAACTTATTAAGAATTGTTCATGATCCTACAGTAATTTTACAAATTCTTTCATTTAGAAATATAAAGTTCAAAACCTGTTATGTCTGGTCGTTCTTACCCTCAAGCGCGTGAATGTACTTCAGGAAGCCAATGACCTTTTTCAAAGGCATACAAAATTTAGTGCAAATATGTGTTATTGATGTTTTCTGGGGAGAGTATCCATAGATTTCATCACACTCATAAAAAGGGGCCCAAAACCAAAAAGAGATTAAGAACCACTATCAACCCCCTTTATTTTAGAAAGGGCATATTTGAGCCTGGAGGTGTTAAGAAAATTGTCCAAGGTCACATAACTAACAGGTAGTAGAGTCTGAACTACAGTCAAGGTCCTTTGAATCCCTTCTCAAGCTCCTTTCATTGTCACATGCAATTGCAGGAAAGCATTACTAAATAGAAGAAAAAAATATGTATGTGTATTTGTATATATATGTATGTATGTAAATGAATATGTGTATTTAATACATAGTGTTTTACATGTCTTAAAACATACTGCTCTATTATATTACTTTATATTTATATTCAAATATCATTGAAAAGATCTTAAGCATTGCTAATTGACCACAGACACAGCTAAAAACATGGCAACTGACACAGGGTAGGAAATAATGTCTTCTCATAGATGTCATGTAATAGCCTTCTTTGTGCTTTGCAACTGATGGCTTGGACATTGCAAACTTCAAAGTAAAATCTGTACTTCAGAAGATCAAAGGAATTCATACCAAAAGAGTATAAAAATAATCAGCTCTGTTTCACTTATATATATGGCAGACAGGGCTGGGAACTATGAAAATAGATGTCACATTGTTCTAAGTCAAGGGCGGGTGCCTTTTCTACTGGGGAGGAATGAATAACAATCTGCTTGTATTTGCAATTTGCTAATTTAACAAGTGCTATTCAACAAGAGGGTAAATTTTATATTTTTTAGTTTTATTTTCATGCTGATTTCAGTTTTTAAATAATGTATCAAGTTCCATTGTAAACCTCATGTTTCTGTTACCCATTTTGAAAAGCATAAGCACCAGTAATAGTCTCTCATGGTAACTTAAGACATGTTGGACTTCAAAATACTAAGTTATAATATCACCCAATTTACAAAGGTTTCAATGAAAATTAATATCAACAAAAATATGGAAAACCTGATTGAAGCCCAGAAATATAATAATTCTAACAATGGTAGCCTTTGTCTTTCAGGGTATACCTGAAACAATGTATAGATAGAAATAATAATATCGTTGGCATTTATCTTATCTTAGTCTATTATTATTTCAGTGAGGTCAGAATTATCCAAGTCCTCAAAATGGGTTTCATTTTCAAAGGGATATTTACCACAAATAGTTATTTTTTTAGTCCTTTTGATGCTGACTTGCACATATGTTCTAAGTTTCAGAAATATGAATGATCTTAGATCATATGGAGAATCACAGATTATCAGCAATGGAAAGAATGTTAGAGATTGATCATCCAAACCAAGGGCTTCCATTTTTACAGATGTGGCAGTTGAAATGCCAAGCAATTGCAGTTACAGTAGAAGTGACTTAAAGTCACAATAGGAGTGCCTCTCTCACTTAACTATCACTTCCAGTAATTTGTTTGGAGAATTTGTGCTTCTTGTCCCTTTAACCTAGTCTCTATAGAAAAAGCTTCATCAAAATTTAAACTACAGCTGCCCCTGGTCACTCGTACTCCAGGTTTCAGGACACAGCAGGCAAGGAAGTAAGTCATCATCCTGCAGGGGTATTTTATCCTAATCAGCAAGAGCTGCTGTTACACAATGAGGGCAGGAAAGAATGTGTTTGTCACCCAGCCATCCTGGTCATCTCTTAATATTCTTTAGTGCAATTGTGATGATAAATGGACAAGTGTATCAGCAATAGCCTGCAAGAAGCATGGTGACCTGGGGTTCAGAGCTTTCAGGGAGGAGAGTCTGGGTCACCCTACCAGTTAATCCACCGAGACCAGCAGAGAGGCAAGCCAAGGATAAGAGGAATCTAGAATGAATAGTAGAAAGGGAAGAGATAGCAGTTGGATCCACTGCAATGGCAGAGACATCAATCAGAATCTCAAAGGAGGTATTCTCAAAATTCGTATGAACCAGGTGTATCTGAATAGTTCAAGGGATGGACTATGATGAAATACCTAGATCATTCTTCAGGACTGAAGCACCTGTTTCTCCAATTTCTGCCACTGCGAGCCAGGTCTTCTCCAGAGATTGCCCTTAAGGGAGGACACCCAACTTGCTCAATGTAAGCCCTCCTTCTCAAAAGCAGCACACATTCAACAAGTGGTTTGCAGAGCAGTATAAAGACCCGGTCGCCCCTTCTCAAGTCAGAACTGCTCTGCAGAATCATCCCAGGTTGCTTACCCCAGTGGACTGGCTGCGGCCTTTGTTGAAACTTCACTGCAGTCCAGTTTCTTCCTCTTCCCTGCACTACGTCATTTATTTCTGCTGATTCTGACTCTACTCCTCACTAAATCTCCTTTCTGAGGAAACCAACTTTCAAAAGTCACCAACCTGGTTAGTACTAGAAAAGCACTAAATACAGGTTTTCTGATTCCCAGGCAAGTCAATATAAAGCCCCTTTCCCTTTATAATGTCTCCAAATTGAATTTGAAATCTGGAGTTTTGTGCTCATGCATACAAAATTATACATTGTATAATTTTATCGGAAGTCTAAGCAACCTGAATATCTCAGACATATGTATGCTTAATACACAGTTGACCACTCCTAATGGAAAAAAAAAAGAGTGCAGTAGAGGATCCTATGCACTGAAGATGAGATGCTATTGGGAGAGAAGCAAGAAGTTAAGGAATCTGCATGGAGCCAAATGACCATAACTAGATTTAAATAATCTCCACTTGAATGATGGAAATTTGATTGAAGTTGACAAAGTCAAAGGATCTAGTTTTGAGTAAATTTATCTGAAAACTTTCAGGTAGAGTGCTTAATTTCCTAATGAATGTGTTTATGCCTATGTTCAGTTAAAATACATATATGCATGCACACACAAGCACACACTACACAGCTAAATGTCTCAAGTATTTGTTTCATTTATTCTAAACAACAAAAATGTGTCTTAATCTAACACAGGAATCAAGGTATCTGGGATGTTAGAGGTTGATCTTTTTTAAGCATTTCCTGTCATAAATTTCCTCTACCTAGTATTTTAAAGCATTTATTTTCTCTACTTAGTCAAGCAGGGTTCTTCAAGAGTTTTGATAGTATGGTGACCGCTTCCAATAAATGATTGATCTTGTCTTATTTCTTTTAATGATATATAAGAAAAAAGTGGGATTTTTTTAATAAACAATAATAATTTCAACCCCTCTGGTTAAAAACGTTCCACTTCTTCATCCTATATTTTTTACACTTAATGGTAAGACCCTGGTCACACTGGACAATTAATAAGTGAGAACTTATTTAGAAATGATTGATGTTTCCTTTTTTCCCACATTTTCTCTTGCAAATAGATCCATCAAGTTTAGGCAGATGAACTGGATGAAATTTAGAGATGAATGTAAAGAAAAATTAAACTATTAGTTCTTTTTAAGATGGGAAATTAAAACAGAATTTAAATATTTTCTCCTTCATTCACAGAACAAGTCAGGATTATGAGGGTCCCAAACACAGTAGCACACAGATGGAGACAAGATACAGAAGACTGAAAAAGCCAAACATTTTAATCCTGTACATCAGTCCATACAGACACATGCTGCTTCTCCTGCATGGGTAAGTCTCTTGCCCCTGACCAAAATCACTATAAATTGAGGAGTTAAACTAGGAGAGAGGCTGGTAACATGCAGGAGTGAGAGGAAAAGGGATAGAATGAAGTCTATGTTACAATATAAATATGCAGCCTGAAATACTTTTAAGTTTTAATGTAAGTCAATGGAGCTCATCATCAACTGCATAATATGAATACCTGAATAAGAATATTACAGAAAGATAAATAGAACTTTTCAACTTAGTGCTTCTTCAGGATAGAAATGTGAGCAAAATATCTGTCTTATATGCATGTATGTTTGGGACAGAGGGGTAGTTTATCAGCAGGAAATGGAATGGGAAGGCTGAAGAAAAGAGTACAAGTATAAACAACAAAGCCACTTAAAGAATTGACTGAGTGCAATGGTTAATTTTATTTGTCAGTTTGGTCCACACTGTACCAGATATTTGGTTAAACATTATTCTAGGTGTGTCTGTGAGGGTATTTACAGATGAGATTAACACTTGAATTGGTGGACTGAGTAGAGCAGATTTCCCTTACCAAAGTGGGTGGGCATCATGCAATCTGTTGGGAGACCTGAATAGAGCAAAAGGAGTAAGGGAGCATTTACTCTCTGTCTCACTGTTTTTGAGCTGAGAATTTGGCCTTCTGCCCTTGGACTCAGACTCAGACCAGAAATTACGCCATTGGCTTTTTTGCTTCTCAGGGCTTTGAACTGAGACTGGAACTATACCATTAGCTCTCCTGTGTCTCATCTGGACTTTTCAGCCTCCATAATTACATGAACCACAAATTCCTTACAATAAATCTATGTATCTCTCTATATATCCATATACACATACATAAATATGTAGAGATAGAACTGCTCATGAATGTATATATACATATCTAATTGTTATATATGTGTATGTAAATTATACAGATAATTTACATATATATAAAATGTATTAAATGTCTAATTATATTTACCCTATTGGCTCTGTCTCTATGGAGAAACTGACTAATACACTGAAGGAACAGGAAGGAGAAAAGAGGTGATCCAGGATAGAGGGTCTGAAATACAAGAGGTAGGGAACCTGTTAGAATAAAGGCCAAGTACCCAAGAGTCAGATCACAGGCACTTCAGCAAACTGGTGAGCAGGTGCAGCTGAGCTTATAAGAATATAACCCTACCAAAACCCAAATCCATGTGGTCCAGGCCAAGAGAGGTGTTGTCTTCAAATAAGTATGAGTGAAATGGGAGTTCCATTTACTTACATCTTGCATCTCTCAAAAGCACTTAAAGAATTCTAGAGCATTGTATACTCACAGCTATTTCTATTAAAGTCTGGTCCTCAAATTTGTTTAGTCCTCAGAAACTCTCAGCTACTTTACATTCTTCCTTCCCAGGCAAATTCTTACTACCCAATTACCAATCACTTCTGACCAGAATCTTCCGCCATAAAATATTCATCCACACCAGGAGTTATTTTTCTTGAGAGAAGCTACTGACTTTTTATGTGTGTGTCCTTTCTCTCCTCAAATCTATTTATGTAAGGGGGATAGAGAGTGTTGTTAATCTTCTAATCATTAGTAATGTGATCTACTACTAGTTTTGACCAAGTTGTAGTAGGGACTCAGAAGATAAGACCTTATTCCTTTTGAGAAATCCTCATTAACCAAGGTCAGTTAAGCTCTAATGGCCTAAGGCATCCATTGTATATGATGTATTAAGTTATCTCCTATGCATCAGGAATGGTACCAACAACTTCCATCCTTGGAAGAATTACAAAAATCATCACTCAAATCATTGTCTGTACAGCTTAATTCTCTTATTCAACTGGTTGAGAAAGACTGCTTTATAGAGCAGATTAAGGTTAAAAGCAATAACTTCTCTATAAGATCCATATCATCAGGAGTTATGACTATCAAGTTCTCCCAATCCTGAGTACCGGACACAGTGCACAGCATTCTGTAAAAACTTGTTGCACAGATGAATGAATGATTCAGAAATGGTGGTCCTATCCAGATAAACCTAAGCCCTAAGAGTCAGGGTCTTAAAGTAAATGAACAGCAGAGAGCACCTGACAAAAATTCATTTGTACTTTAACCTCTGCCTAGCAATTTATTAGTGACACCTTGCTTGTATTAAACCATGACTACATTGTACTCCATTATTCCCTCTCAGAGAGGTTTAGTTGTGTACCTGAATAGTATGAGCTGAAAGAGGTTTGCTTTCGATACATATATGTCCTATTTTTATCCTGGAACCTATAACACTGTGGTGGAAACAAGGTCAATGCTTAGCATTGTAACATTTCTAGACCACTCACTGCTTGCTGTTTAACCCCAGCTATCAACAGCTTCCAGCAAAACTTCCTGTTTTTTAATTTGTCAGATGCAGTCTGATAAGAGCAAGGTGAGAAAGCAGGGTGGGCCATGCTCTGCCTCTCACTTCTCATAAATAGTGATCCATCTGCATACAGCATGCAGTGGTATATAAAACAAACCACAGTGAAACTGTCAAGGAGTTGTGGCAGTCTTTTAACCTGTATTTTGCACAGTTCTCTCAGCATATTTTGGAGTCAAGACAATATTCTTTCCTTCTTTCTCTACTCCTATGTTCCAACTAGCCTGTAGATCTTGGACCTTTAAGATAACATGGGCCTGCAAAGGTAGCACACCTGGGTTCTTGATTAGATTCAACAACATCTGTAATTGTAGAAATAGAACATTAAATAAAAGGAAGGTCATAAACAATGGGATCCTGGAAGGCAGCCAGGCCCTCGGTCTTGAAAAAAGTACTTACCACAGCATAATGCTGGACATAGGTGGAGGACAAAAGGCCCAAGTTACCCAGCCATCCTGAAAGTTCAAGTAGGGGGATGTATTCAGACTTTCCGGAAAGTTCTGCATCTGTGTGGAAAAAAACCACTTATTCTTTTCAAAAAGCGCAATAGACTACAGCTTAACAAATGAGTTCCAGCTGTTTAAAATTAGACTACTAAAATAATTCCAGGGGCGCCTGGGTGGCTCAGATGGTTAAGCGTCTGCCTTTGGCTCAGATCATGGTCCCAGGACCCTGGGATCAAGCCCAATGTGGCTCCCTGACGGGGAGCCTGTTTCTCCCTCTCCCTCTACTGCTCCTCCTGCTTGTGCTCTCTTGCTCTCTCTGTCAAATAAATAAATAAAATATTTTTAAAAAATAAAAATAAATAAAAAATAAAATAATTCCACATAAAATATTCCCTAGGAATATATCATTTTCACTAAGTTGGGACCTGAATGATTCATTCATTTAAGGTACCAGTCTCCAAATTGAAGCCTAAGATAATTAATAAGTGTTAATAAGTATACTGTTTGTAACAATCCTATCTCCATTACTTAAATTGCCCCTAACACTTAAAGTTGTATATTTTTTAAAAAACAAAATGCTTGAACCACTACCCAGAAGACACTAATCACACTAAAACTATTTAACTTATGGGAAAGCAACAGAGTATAAACTGGAAGAATTCTGCACAAGGATGCAGGAAACCTGTGTGATGATCTCTGTTTTACCACTTGTCAGTCACATGAACTTGGGCAACTCTTTACCTCAGTTGTCCAACTATGATATGGAGATGAGGTATAGATGATAAAACATCATGGTTGCTAAAAGACAAGCAAACAAAAATATCATGTTGCTTGAAGTCCATTCTAGCTAAGTAATTCCATGACTTTTCTGCTATATATTGTATTTTTAATATATGTCTAAAAATTTTATTTTTAATATATTCCTAAAAATCAAACATAGGCACATGTAACTTGGTCCCTTAAATTGGTGGGGGTTTTCTCCATCATGTGCCTTATACTTCTTCCTAGGCCTTCTTAATCCTGCTTAATGTGATAAAGTAACAAGGTCTTTCCTGGTTTTTCTTTTCCTGGTCTTAGGGTCTGTTCTTATGGAGATATTGGTCCCTTTTAATTACTAAACCCACCACTCTTGTTTCTTTCTTTCATGTATCAGTTCATATTATGATAATTCATGTGAATTTAGAGGAGTATTCAAACAAAGGAATATTTTGTAAGTTCTAATTATTTGTCAGATAGTTTACAAAATGATGCACATATATGTTAAATACTAGTAGTTAGACATTCATTACATAAAAACACCATAAAATATGTACAATGCACATAGCCCCTCCTGAGCAGTGACTAAAAGCAATTTCTTCTTTAAAAAAAAAATGTCATTGTCAAATAACTTAGGACCCTACAACCTAGAGACCCTAAACTCTAGAACAACTCCATACATAGGTCCTCTGTGGTTCTTTTTTGTTTTGTTTTGGTTTGGTTTGGTTTGGTTTTTTTTGTCCCTGTTTATCCTAGAAAGCAAACAAACAAATTTAAAAAAACCATCCACCATGTAAGACCATGCTTCTTAAATAGTAATAAACAGAAATGCACCATAGGTACATGTTAAGAAATAAAGGGTGATCCAAGCCAAATAATAAGCCTGATGCATTTTCCTGGAACATCTGTTTGAAGATTGAAATAAAAGTTTGTATGATTTTCTAAAATAACAGAACACAGAATCATTCTCAAATTTCCTATATGCTGCTTGAGAATATACTCCCAAAGCCAGCTCCCCTACAGACTGAAGATATTCATTCTTACTCCTCTCCCATTTAGGAACACTTCAGTGGAAACATTTGAGGTGAATAGACCTAAGGAAATCTAAAAGTATCTCTTCTTTGAAAACAAAATGACCAATGTAGTAGAAAATACACATACCATTTTCTTCAACAATATAGATAACTTGCATTCTAAGTTGGTGTCTAAGTATATATTCTGAAATCCTTGGAGGTCTTTTCACCATCAAGCATGTCACTTCCTGCAGGTTGAGATAGTTTCCAGAGGGAAGAGAATAAGAAAAATATCACAAGGAATTTGGCCCTCTTCCTCACTATCTGTCTTCTCATACAAGGACTAGCTTTCTCTAAAAAATATTTTGTTCACAAATGGCATAGAAGGTCTGGTTTCCCTTTCACTTTTCTCTTCCATATCAATAAAGCTTAGGTCACAGACTTTACATGTCCTGTTCTTTGTTTGGAAAACAATTCTGGAACACTAGGTGTAGAAAGCAAAGAGGATTCCAGAGACCAGAGCCAGCTTCACTTTGGGTCAGAGACTGAGGAAAAGACTGGGAAAAAGAGCTGGCCTCCAGGGCCTTCCTGATCTGACTGCTCTTCCAAGCCACTCCTTTATCCCTGTAGGAAGGAGCAGGCTGAGCCCTGTTGCCACCAGAAAAGATCAACCACAAGCCCTTTGGGCCAGGACAGCCACATACCCTACCTTGCCAAGACAAAGGATGGATTTCAAAGGGACAGATATGGCAAGTCACCAACAAATGAATCTACATGTTGTTTTTTACAGGGAAAATAGCTTAATTTTTTTTAATTAAAAAACTAACACATGCTTATTATACAAAATTCAGACATCTAAAAGCAAAAAGAAGAAAGGATAAGAAAATCATGTGAAATAAGTATATAATTTTTTGAGAATCTGTGTGCCTAGCATTGTATAATATACCGTTAGTACTAACAAAGACACATAGGTTGCTCTCAGGGAATTTATAACCTTGTAGAAATATGGCATTTGAGGCAGTCTCAAATAGGATGGCAAAAGAGATCACTGGATTTAAGTATTTTAGCACCCAGGGTGTTTGTTGGGTCCATAGAGGGTTGGCTGAATGCCAGTGAAGAGGGGACACTCCAGGCAGTTTCTCTTATTTGTCTCCAGGAGGCCAAAGATTTGTAGAAGACCATGCTGAGAAGAGAGGGCACACTAGGCCCTCCCAATCTACCTTTTTTTTTTTTTTAAATGACAATGAGGAAGCACTGACTCTGAATTCAAATAATAGCTCTGCCACACATAGCAATGCAACTCTAGTCAACCCTCTTAAAATGTTTTAGCTGATTATTTAAAACAAGCATAATAATCTCCACCTCAACATTGTGACAACACATTAAGCCATTTAATCCTCATAACAGTTCTATGAAGTAGCTACTTGATTGACACCATTCTGTGTAGGAGGAAACTGAGGACACAGAAAATCTGTGTAACTGGCCCAAGATCACATACACAGTAAGTGGTAGAGCCAGGATTTGAACTCAGGCAGCCAAGCTCCAGAGTACATGCTCTAGACTCTGTAGTAGTTAGTCACTTCTGCATTTTTCATCTCCCCTGAGTTAAGTGAAAGCCCAATAGTTGCCATTTAAATAATAGTCTGGTGAAGAGAGAGGGAATGATTTTTTAGAGCCTGGGGAACTGACACCAAAGCCCACACTTTGTAAAATCTTAAACAGAATAATAATAATAGCTGATGGGTTTATCAGCTGAAAAGCATTATATCAAGTAATGAGAGACAGAGAGGGTATGTGGGCGTATAAATGATCTCATTTAATCCTCACCAATAACCTGTCAGTTATGACTTGTTCTCATCATTCTACAGAAGTGGCAGCTGGGGCTCTGAGGGTTTAAGCAACTTTTGAAATCACAAAGCTAGTATATTATAATGCTGAAATTAGGATTGAGATCTGTCTGACCAGACACTCAACTCTTGAAATGAATTTGTCGAGTCAAAATGGTATGTAGGTACTATGAAAAAGAGAATGAATACAGAAAATAAATGAAAAATCATAGATCTTCTCCCCTACAGTGTGAGTAGTGTGACTGAGTGACACCACCATACCTGGGTGCTGATCCTAAGTCAGCCACTAATGCATGAACTTCATAGCATATCACTCAGTGCCTGAGCCTGGCTTCTCCCATCAATCAAATGAGCAGGGTGTTCTTAATCTCTTAATATGATCATAAACCGCTTTCATGCATTCAGTGAGCTCTCCCTCCAGAAAAAAAAATGTATGTATGAACGTAAGGCAGAAAGCTCTGCATTCAGTTCAGTAGTGACATCATATTATGTTTAAGTATCAGACTTTCCCACTGAAATGTAATATCCATGAGGGCAAGGGACTAGTCTTTTTCATGTCTATATCCCCAGTTACTATAACAGTACTTGGCACATCATAGGCTCTCCCAAACTATCAACTGAATATATAAATAGATGAGGGTTCCTGGTCTCCTTGAAGTCAACCCATATTAACCACAGACTAAGAACCTTGGATTGAATTATTTACCACACGATGAAACCCAGGCAAGTAGATAAATGTGTAGTATTTCCTGCTTCTTGTAAACTGACTGTGAATGCAAACAGAGCCCATATCTGTTTTAGGTACAATAATTTTATTCCTTAATTTTTAGTTTCTCCTTAAATTACATTATTTGACATTTATCAGCACTGATACAGTTCCAAATGCTTCCTTAATGAGGTAGCAACTAAACAGGTTAAGACTGGACTTATTATAAATAAGTCAGACTTCTCAAATAATTGTTAAAACAAGAAAACAGTGTGTTCAACCAGAAACAAAGCTTTTAAAAATGTTTGCCAAGTGAGCGAAATAAGTCAATCAGAGAAAGTCATGTATCATATGATCTCACTGATATGAGGAATTCTTAATCTCAGGAAACAAACTGAGGGTTGCTGGAGTGGTGGGGGGTGGGAGGGATGGGGTGGCTGAGTGATAGACACTGGGGAGGGTATGTGCTATGGTGAGCGCTGTGAATTGTGTAAGACTGATGAATCACAGACCTGTACCTCTGAAACAAATAATACATTATATGTTAAAAAAAAAAAAGAAGAAGAAGATAGTAGAAATGGAAAAATGAAGGGGGGAGATCGGAGGAGGAGATGAACCATGAGAGAGACTATGGACTCTGAGAAACAAACTGAGGGTTCTAGAGGGGAGGGGCATGGGGGGATGGGTTAGCCTGGTGATGGGTATTAAAGAGGGCATGTACTGCATGGAGCATTGGGTGTTATACGCAGACAATGAATCATGGAACACTACATCAAAAACTAATGATGTAATAATGTATGGTGACTAACATAACATAATAAAATAAAAAATGGTTGCCAAGTATAATCTTTGGGTTGGTTAAAGTGGAAAATAGCTATTTCATTGTGCGACTTCTGTATTTGATCATAAAACATCCCGGCTAGCATTTATTCAGCATTAACAGGTATCCTTTAACATCTAGTGTCCACTATTCAAGCATTGTGCTTATGAATTTTTAAAAGCCTCTAGAAATACCTTACTGTTGAAGACTCTTAGTATTAAAATTTTTTTTAAAAATCACTGAAACAAATAGAATACACTTTTATGAGTTAACTTGATGCAGCTTAACTACTGTGGCAATATTTCTGAAATATGCTATGCATATGTTGCTTAATTCAGTCTTAACTATTACATACAATGGCAATGGTAATTTATTTAGATTTGTGAGGAAAATGAAATGACCGTATATGGAGGTTCTGTTGTGTGCTAAGACCACTCCTGCCTCTTCTTAACCATAAAGATTTAATGAGTGATATTTCAATGAGACTTCTACCCGTCTTCAGCTAAGCTGCCTCTTTTTCTTCTCTAAAAGAATGTTTCCATTAAGATGGGTTGGGGCACCTGAGTGGCTCAATCAGTTAAGCATCTGCCTTGGGCTCAGGTAATGATCCCAGAGGATCAAGCCCTGCATTGGGCTCTCCACTCAGCAGGGAGGCTGCTTCTCCCTCTACCCCTCAGCCCACTCATGCTCTCTCTCTTTCTCTCTCTCTTTAAAAAAAAAAAAAATGATGGGTTGAGGTCAGGTCAGGTAGAATTAAGATTAAAAAAAATGAACCAGAAAAACTTCCTGTGGAAAGGGTGAAAACTCAGAGAAGTCCAGTACATGGCAATGTGTGTCAAATACAAAGGGAACAGAAATATTGTGATATAATTATTATGACGTTCAGTATGTATTTCCCTAAACCATTCCTGCTGTCAGCTGTACTTGTCAGGAAGTCCAAAGTGGGGGAAAAAAAATAAGTAAAAGGTTTTTTTGTCTTACTTTACTAGTTGCATTTTTTAAATATTTGGCTTGCTCGTTGTTAGTTGGAGGTGTCAAAAAAATGATAGAACTGGATGAAAGAAATGAATATCTGAATCCTAAAGCAACTCAAATTCCTGAATGGTGTGTGTGTGTGTGTGTGTGTGTGTGTGTGTGTGTGGAAGAGAGGAGATATAAAGCAAAAGCAAAAAAGTAGGCAAAAAATTAAAACTAAATACATTGATTCCTCAATTGAACTAGTAATAATGAAATTAACACTTTAGAAAAGGTGTTTAATAAAAAGGAAAAGAAAACCAAAGAGATTGACTCATTTAAACAAGAATTACCAAACTTTGCAGTCCTTTAATTCTCTAGAGATGCTCGCCTTTCATTCAGTCATGGGGAAGCAAACCTGAATCTATTTTCTAGAAAATGGATTTTGTCAACAGTCCACATAACTCTTCAAGGTAGCTCTTATTGAAAATAATATTATCACCATATAGACTCAAGCATCCATACTCAGGGAACTTTTAGAGAGAATAAGATGATCAGGGGGGAAGAAAAGATGAAAATCAAATCTACTTGTGAACTATACTCGTAGGAAAAACAGTAAGGAGAAACTTGAAACTATTGACTATGATAAAAATTTGAGAATTCTTTGTTAATTTTAATTATTCTATGTTTACTCCCTTTTTTCATTGATGAAATAGTTGTCTATAGTAAAGGTAAATCCATGTTCAGAATTTATTGCTGTATTTCCCCAAGGAAATGTCTTTCGTAGTAAAAAGTAGAGTTCAGATTATCAAATTATTTACTTCTTCTATGGGGTTTGTGTTACTCGGTGTTTAGAAAAGAAGTGGTGCAGGATTCCTTTCTAACTTCTACTGCATCTCTCTGATCTCCTTTGAAAATTCTGGAGAAACATAACAAAATGAATTATTTTCTTTTTGAGCATAGCAACTTTGAAAAAACAAAAAAGAGAAGAAGGAAGAGAAGAGCAGGAGATAGATTTCTTTTCTCCTCTTGGAGAAAACCACAAAAACCATGGAGTTCTGCTTTTCTGAGGTTTTGTGTGAGAAGGGAAAGAATGTGCAAAAATCCAACAATTGCAGAATCAAAAGCCAGAGCCAGAACCCATCTGAGTGATGTCCCTCCTCATTATCTTATCTCCAGTGTGAAAGGAAGCAGAAATGAAGGCCAGAGTCCTTTCCTAATCAGTAGCCAGAAAACCAGATATAAAGGAAAAAAGACACAATTACCCTGAAGGAAGATTTTTTAAAAGATACTACATTGAGAGAAAGGTTACTGATCAGTACTCTTACTTACAGTTTACATTAAAAAAGAAAAGTAGTAAAAGTAGCAAAGAAAGCAAGAAGGAAGAGAAAGGGGTACTAAAACATAAGCAGCAACCACATGGGCAAAATATATTCATTCAGTTGAACTAATAAAATGTGAAATTACAAAAAGGTACTAAATAAAAGGGAAAAGAAAAGACAGAAATAAAAAAATAAAAACAGAAAGAACCATTAAGTCTTTGCTTCACAGCCAGATGGGGAAAAAACTATAAAAAGGAAAACTGTAAAGTCTCAAAACAATGAAACAGCAACATAATCTTCAACTTGAAACTGCAAAACTCCATCAAAGAGAGCATCTCAGATCATACTAGAATGACATCTTCATTGGTTGGCTGCAGTTGTTCCAGGCTCAGCTTTCCTTAAGGACTTAGAGGAAAATTTTGCTTCTTTCCCCCCAGATCCATGATAATCAAGGAAAGCAAAGTATTTGTCAAGAGTGAGCAAAAGAGCCACTAACAGAAGCTTTCCAATTTAGAGTGCATTAGAGTCACCTGGGGAGCTGGTTGGGAATTTTGATTCCCATGATCCTCCACTAGGGACACTATTTCATTATCTGAGAATGAGGCCCAGGGATCCACATTTTTAATTAGCATGTAGGGTGACTCCAAAACACGTGGCCCTAAATCTCACCTTGAGAAGCACTGCATTAAAAATTGCTATAGAAATTCCTCTGTTCATATGCCGTCTGTGTAGTTTGTCATGGTGAATGTGAAACATCTTGGTTGCCTCTCCCCACGAAAAAAGGGACAAGCACAAGTCTTGTTGCTTGTGCTTAGAAAAAGGATAAAATTCGAGGTGTTTCCAGCAACTGGTGCAACTACCAGCAAGCCTTCTCCTTGTTAAAGCCAGAAATTTTGCTAAATTCATCAGACTATTGCCTTCAAAGATCCAAAGAAATGCTGTACTTTGAAAACCATTTTCAGATTATTTCTTAAGATTCTAGAAAAAAAAAAAATCTATGTAAGAATACATTTTTAGTAAGTACATGTTTTAGAGAGGAAATATATGCTACTTGTTCAAATTACCAAATTGGATTTTAAATACATTTATTGACTTAATTTGAATGGAAATTTTTAGAAATAGGATTTTTAAAGTTATCTTCAAATAATTAAGATCACACACACACACAAAAATTGAAAATCCTATATCTCATTTCTGATAGCTCTCATCTTTCTAAATTTTCTTACTGCTCTACAACCTCAGAGTTGGCTAGTAAAACTCCCCTGAAATACAATGGGCTGCTTACATGCAGTTATATTTGTGAGAATCTAAGTACATTATTGACTATAAATCAATGCCCCCCCCGCCCCGCAGAAAACCATCTTGCTTTACTGCTTAGAATAGATTGTCCCTTTCAAAATGGGCCTCATGATTTACTTTGTTCCTCCAGCAGAGTTACAATGTATTAATTTGCCTCAAGCAAATCTACATTTTTAGGGATCGGAAGTGACTTTATTATAATCACTCTTCCATATATGTTTAATTGTGAATCTTACTGGTTTTTTGTTTTTTTTTTTTATTTTACTGTCGAGTACTCAGAGATAGATATTCTCTATAAAATAAAATATAAAGTATTACTAGACTGGGGCACCTGGGTGGCTCAGTTGGTTAAGAGTCTGCCTTCAGCTCAGGTCATGGTCCCAGGGTCCTGGTATCCAGTCCCACATTGGGCTCCCTGCTCAGTAGAGAGTCTGCTTCTCCCCCTCCCTTTGCCCCTCCTCCCTACTTGTGTTCTCTCTCTCTCTCAAATAAAAAAAAATTAAAAAAAACTTTTATAAAAAAAAAGTATTACTAGGCTAATAAAGTCTATTTTTTTATGTCCACAATGGCCTACCCAAGATTTCAGTCTTGGTATAATATAAGATTTGTAACTTTTTTTTTTGTATTTTTTTAATTATTATGTTATGTTAATCACCATACATTACATCATTAGTTTTTGATGTAGTGTTCCATGATTCATTGTTTGCGTATAACACCCAGTGCTCCATGCAGAACGTGCCCTCCTTAATACCCATCACCAGGCTAACCCATCCCCCCACCCCGCTCCCCTCTAGAACCCTCAGTTTGTTTTTCAGAGTCCATAGTGTCTCATGGTTCATCTCCCCCTCCGATTTCCCCCCCTTCATCCTTGCCCTCCTGCTATCTTCTTCTTCTTTTTTTTTTTAACGTATAATGTATTATCTGTTTCAGGGGTACAGGTCTGTGATTCAACAGTCTTTTTTTTTTTTTATTCTTATGTTAATCCCCATACATTACATCATTAGTTTTAGATGAAGCGTTCCATGATTCATTGTTTGTGCACAACACCCAGTGCTCCATGCAGAATGTGCCCTCCTCAATACCCACCACCAGGCTAACCCATCCTCCCACCCCCCTCCCCTCTAGAACCCTCAGTTTGTTTTTCAGAGTCTATCGTCTCTCATGGTTCGTCTACGCCTCCGATTTCCCCCCCGCTTCATTCTTCCCCTCCCGCTACCTTCTTCTTCTTCTTTTTTTTTTTCTTAACATATATTGCATTATTTGTTTCAGAGGTACAGATCTGAGATTCAACAGTCTTGCACAATTCACAGCGCTTACCAGAGCACACACCCTCCCCAGTGTCCATCACCCAGTCACCCCATCCCTCCCACCCCACCCCCCACTCCAACAACACTCAGTTTGTTTCTTGCAATTAAGAATTCCTCATATCAGTGAGATCATATGATACATGTCTTTCTCTGTTTGACTTATTTCACTCAACATGATACCCTCCAGTTCCATCCACGTCATTGTAACTTTTTTTTATGTTGTTGTTGGAGCCTAAATCACATTAATCACTTTTGTGGGAAACTGAAGCTTATATTTATAATTCTTTATGCTATGTAAAATCACTCTTCTCTCTCTCTCTCTCTTTTTCCAATTCAGAGTAACTATAGCAACCGTTTGGCCTGGATATTCTGAGATAGTCCTAATATTAAATATTTCTGTTGTCAGAATCTATATCATAATGCCAACCCACCAAAGACCAATTTTTCTTTGGAAAATATAATTATAAAGTCAAAATGTGCTTTAAAAATGACTGATTTAATTTGAGCATCTCAAAGGGACCTTCTGCCCCACCTACCCCCTCTCCTACTCTTGGGATCTATTAGGATGGTGACTTGTTGAGGATGGCATTGGTGTTAGCCCTAAAGGCCTTGGGATGTTCTTACTCTGTAAATTATGCCATCTGTTTCCTGCTTCAGCAAGAAAAGAGATTTCCTGCTGAATAAACTATCCCTTTGTTTCAAAGCTTTCTTATCTCTTGGGTATGTGTCTGCTGTTGTTCTCCCGGTAATTTTTCTAACTGTGACCTAATGTTGACCTCTGGTTTTCACCTATTCTCTTGTTCCTCTTCTCAGCTACAATCTCCTGGTTTTGATCATCAGTTGTGTCTAACCTCATTATTCTGTCTCTGCTAATCCAAGCTTTCAGTCTTAAATACCTATAGCATCCTTACCTATAACACAGCCCCACCACCTGCTTTCAAATTCTCCTCTACCCTGACCCCCATCTAGACTTTTTCATGCCTCTCTTTTCAGCTTACAATATCCATTCCTCTCCTTACAGGTCCAACTCTAAACTTGGGTTTTTTTCTCCCCTGTCACATTCCCAATATTCCCCTGATAAATTGACCCCCTGACCATTGAAACTACTAGTAACAGAAGCAGAGATCCACTAAGATATGAGTCTTTTAAGAGAAATATATGTAAATCTGGCAGGAATGTTGACTGTGAACTTTGAGAAAAATTAGAGTTTAGCTTCAAAAACGGGGCTACACACATGAATAAATTGAGGGTTTTTTTCTTTACATAAACCAGTTTAACTGTTTGATTTATTCTTTAGGAAAAAGAAATATCAAGTTAGTAAAAAGACAGTAAAGTTAATTATTTAATTGACTTGTGGGGTTTTTTTTTTAATCAATTTCTTGCAGGCAATTTGATTAAAATAGTCATAAACATGGGTGGAGTTAGGAGTAAGCATTTATTAACATCCCTGTGGTGATCGGATATTTTGAAATTTTTGGACAACATAAAGAACTAAAAATAAATATTCTTTTTTTTTTTTAAAGATTTTATTTATTTATTTGAGAGAGAGAATGAGAGAGAGAGAGCACAAGAGGGAGGAGCGGGAGAGGGAGAATCAGACTCCCTGCAGAGCAGGGAGCCCGATGCGGGACTCGATCCCGGGACTCCAGGATCATGACCTGAGCTGAAGGCAGTCGCTTAACCAACTGAGCCACCCAGGCGCCCCTAAAAATAAATATTCTTGAATTTTATGGATCTTTTTATATGCTCTGTGGATACCACCTCCCACACACACAACACTGTACAACTGTGTTCTTAGCTGTACGTAGATGTTTAATGGTCTTAGCCCTTAGTAAAATTATAATATGGTTAAAACATATCCCTGGCACTTTAGAAATATGGAATTGAAACTACTTGGAAGCCATTTCATCTAAAATATTAATTTTATAGATGAGGAAACTAAGTATCAACAATATGAAACAATATCTCAAATCTCACACTGACCATTCCTTCCTCAATCCCTGTGACATTTTCTTGTTGATGACAAGAAGCAGCTGTCTTTTGGGATTTTCCCCAAGGTAAAGGCTACATCTGCATGTGATTTGTATATGTTCCTCTAAGCTGACATGCTGGCCTATTTTAAAGTACAGATTTGGTTTTCATAATGGCAAATGCCAAAGGTTTACATTTTCCTCCTGAATGTAGCAGCATTTGCCATTTATTGGCATTAAATGTACGAGGCATTGTGCTAGGTACTTGATGCATATCATCTCATTTCATCCTTACAACAATCTTGTATATTGGGTATTGTTTTATAAGAAAATGAAGCTGAGAATGCCCCTGATAATACACTGAGTAGATAATAAAATCAAGATTTAAACCCAGGTCCATCTGATTACCAAGCTTTTTCTGTGCTTCTTCCATCACTGGATTCTATTACCAGGGTACAGGAATGATAGAGAGGAAGCAGAAAGCCAAAGAAAGTCAGAGTCATTACACAGAGTGCTCAAGGAGGAAACACCGTAGGAGCCAACCTGGCACTGCTGCATGGTGGGTTTTCACTGTTAGGAGATTGATAGGTAATGCTATACCAGCCCTAGTAAACAAGTCCTTGATGGGAAAGAATGGAAAGACACTACAGTAATCTCTCATGATATAATCACCAGATTCAATTTTACCAGAGAAGAGTTCAGTGGCCTACTTACTTCATCAGTGTGATGGGTTGGACAGAATATCCTGTCACAAAATTCCTCTGGTGATCCTGAAAAAGAATAAATATCAATTTGAGATATTGCCTTATTGAAATTATATATCCTAATTTAGGTATTAAGTCCAGCATGGATTTTTGTAACAAATTTCAAACCCCACAAGATTAGGAAATGCTATCCATAAGTTGTTGGGGACAGCTAGAAATAAATGACCTTTTGGACTTGAGCAACTTCTTTGATATGACCTGACTGCCAGGAGTCTTGAGAAATGGATTCTACCTTAATAAATACCAGTTGTCAATTTTACACGGAATCTGGAAAGTAATTAAAAATAGCCAGGATCAGATCCAAGGAGTTATTTTAGTTTTGGTAGGAGTTATGAATTTCAGTTTGCCAATATTCAAAAATATACCTTAGAATATGACCAAGTGAAAGGAATAATATATGCCCCTCTGCCTTAACACTGAATTCAAGAATCCAAATCTCTGTGAGAACATCATGCCAGCTGACATGCTAAGTTCTGTCACTCTCTCACTTAGAACCCTTCAATAGTTGCCCATGGCATTTAGAATAAAACTCAAACCCTTAAATGCAAATTTTATGCCTCTTTCTTATTGCCTCCTCTTCTTTATTTTTAGTCACTCCACTCATTCTACTGTCTAGTCATTGTCAATTTCTTTCCAAATTCTGGCTCTTCTCCAAGCCTTGGCTCATGCTATTCCCTCTTGCTGGAACAGTCCCTGCTTCAATGTTCCCCTTCCCCCATATTCTCTCTATTACCCACACAGCCACCACTGGCTGGCTACATCCCACTTCTCAGTTCTCACTCTGACATCACTTTCTTTAGAGCTCCTCACTGACTCCCCAAATCTGGTTTAAGTGCTGCCCATAAAGCCCCCATTTTCCTCTGTACTTAAAATATTTGATTATAATTTCTTGTTATATGCTTTATTTTCCCAACTGGACTGTAAATTCTATGATGGCAAAGACACATTGCCAATTATCAGATACTTGTTGAGTGTCCATTCTATGTTAGACATTTGGGATACTGTGGCAAACTATATGTGTAAGTTTGTATGTCTGCCTTGCCCAACATTGCATGCCAGTGTAAGAACATGCTTTTTCTCTCAGAAAAGATGTATTTACAACAGAAATTGCTTGTGGAAATGTCATGGGTCTTTTCATTCCCTGCATATATATGAGGCAGGGCAACTTCTAAATGATGAAATCTTGCTGTTTTAAAAGGTAGAATCAGAGTGGTCCAGAAAGCAACTATTAGAGACTGCCTCCTGCCTGGGCTACATCAGCCAATAGTGGAATACTTTGGGGAATCTTTGGAATACTCTCAAACCCTGTGTTAAAAATAAGAAAGATATTGTCCTTGGCCTCCTAAAGCCAACATGTATCAAAATACTCAGAGCATGAATTCTAGTGGTCTTGATGGCATTTCTTTTTCCATGAATAATGAAATTATTAACCAACACTATTTTATCACTAGATTATTTTCCTGTATGTTAGCTAATATACTTAACAGAACACTGGTATGGGATATACATGCCAAGCAATCAATTACATTACAAATGAAGCAGTCTAGGAATATCAAGTACAGAAGTCTGCCATTTCTACCAATAAGCTTAAATTTTTCTGAAGATTCCTAATTTAGGCTCCATCTAGTCTTATAGCACCTGGACTAAAGTAGGCATCTCATTTAATTATTCAAATTATTGATATGTAATTCAGGCCATTAGTGAGAATGAAGTGAGATAATAAATTAATTCCTCAACATTCTGAACTTTGAAAAGCCCTTTCTCTCCCTGATATAATTTCTGCTGCTTTATCAATTCAGAAAATATTTCATTTGTCATAGATGTATTGAGGTGAGGAAAGTTATTACCACATAGATGATTGACTCTCTAATTTTTCATTGAAGTAAGTGCAATTCATATATGTAAGAATATTTACCCATTGAACATATTATACCATTTGACATTTTCCCCTTAATAAAAAGGCCACTGGTAAAATGGAAGAGATTAGGAGAGAAGGAGAGTTACAGAGAAGGTGAAGAAAGAAAATAGTGCACTATTATATCAGATGCTTGAGATGAGAATGAATGAGTCTACCTTGGGGGTAACTTGGGGAAAGATGCCTGTTAGTCTTGAGTCCACAAGAGAGAAATATGTAATTTATTAAGAGAGGAATTTTGGACTTCTAAATATGGATTGTTAAGTTTCTGTTCTTTCCCAAGTCTTTTAAAAATTATAATGTAGAAGTATTGATGCTGTCAGGTAGATAGGTATAATCCTGGTTACTGACTGAATAGAGCAGAGGACATGACAAACTAAGTATCTGCAAGACGGTAGGCTCAAAGTGAGTCAGGTCACTCTTCAGAACCCTTGAGGGTTCAGGGGTAGGGCCAGTGGGCATCAGGGAATGCAAGGCCCTTGGAAAGACACCAGGCTGAAAACAAGGGGATTATTCAAAGTTTACACACTAAACAGAGGGATCTTTCAAATAAGCAATTATTAATTATAGGAAAAGCCAAAAGTTGTCTGAGAAAGGAGCTTAGAATAGCAATGGTTATTATTTACATAATCACAGCAATGTTAACATGCCTGTTTACTAAAGTGTGTGGTAAAACTATATTAGGAGGCCGAACAGGAAGTCAATAAACCATACATAAAACTGATACGTCAGTTAGATATAGAAGAAATAGTGGGAGGGCACCTGGGTGGCTCGGTTGGTTAAGCGACTGCCTTCGGCTCAGGTCATGATCCTGGAGTCCCGGGACCGAGTCCCGCATCGGGCTCCCTGCTTGGCGGGGAGTCTGCTTCTCTCTCTGACCCTCCCCCCTCTCATGCGCGCTCTCTCTATCTCATTCTCTCTCTCAAATAAATAAATAAAATCTTAAAAAAAAGAAGAAGAAATAGTGGGAGAATAAAGTATTCCAGAAGTAAATCTTATTCTATGAAGTACTCAGGTATCCCAGAAATGTCTCAGCACTTGATTTTCTTTAAATTTAATTAATTTGAACTTGGAATACTTACTTGTATGGGCTGATGTGAAAGTTAATATTAGTTTTTATTGGAGGTTTCTTCTCATACCATTCCCTACTGCCTATCACAATCAAATGTGAACTTAGAAATCCTATATGCAATCCTATTTGTAGTTGAAAGTTGTTGCTTCTGGAGCATGGGGTAGAGTGAGTAGGGTAAGAGAAAGGATTACAGTTTTTCAACAAGAAACTTTTAACTTTATATGATTTCTTAAACTATGTGCACTTATTACTTGGGTTGCCAGGATATTAGAGATATTCACCTGGAGGAAACCTTAATTCCACATTTTTGTATACCCGGGATGCCAGGATCCCCTTGGTATGCATATAGGAGATATGTAATTATGTAATCATGTCTGGGTCAGGGAATCATTAAAGTAGCCATGGTAACTTTACAGCAAAAGAAGATAGTACAAAAATTCAGGACACAAAGTATTATATTTTAATTCTTGCCAACCTCCACACAATGCCAAAGGGTTCTTTACAAGTACTGTTCCTGTCTTGTTGGCTGTTCTATATCCAGTGCCTAGCGTGGTGCCTGGTTAACATGGGTTCCTTATGAGTAGTTGAAAATATACAGGAAAATGTACAGAGACTGCAGAAATGGTAGTTAATAAGCTATAGCTGAATTAATTGGAGGGAATGGGGAGGAGAAAGGAAGGAAGTTATAAGAAAGACTCAGCTTGCAAAAGGCAAAATATAACTTGCATCCATGCCAAATTTTCTCCCTTTTAAGGAATCCAAACCAGGGTAAAGTCAAGGTCAAACCACTAATAAAGGGAAATGAAAATAAAGTTAGTTCAAGGTGATATTTCCGTGAATTTAATTTGTTTGGCAAATACTTTGTGTATGGCGGGGGTGGAGCTTATGAACTGTGAGGGCAATTCCATGTTCCATATATGTCATTCTCGTTGCTCTTTTAAAAGACGGAAAAGTAGTAAAGTTTTCATCATCCAAATTGGATATTTGAAAAAATGTATAAAAATCTCTGTCACATAAGACACAGCCAATCAAGTTCAAAATATAATTCTGAAAAAGAGCAGTGGTCTTTTAAGTAAGAATACAGATTTCACATTTAAGAACATATATTAGTTTGCTGGGGCTGCCATCACAAACCTCCACAAAATGGGGGGTTTAAACAACAGAAATTTATTGCTCCACACCCCAGAAGATGGTGTGGGGCCTTAGGTACCAAAACTAGTAGAGCAAGTATCTTTTATCTTGAAAGCATTAAAACCTAGGAAAAATGTGAAATTTTGAATCAAGTGAATTGAGAAAAGAAAAGAGTCCAATAGCGGAGGATTCAGCTCACACAGTCAAATATCACAAAAATCAAAGAGGAGGGCCAAAAACTGATACATGGGACAAAATTAAAAAGCTATAGCACTGAAGATCTGGTGAGAAGAGAACAGAACACGATAGGATGAGCAAGCAAGTCAGAGATGCTAGGAAGAAATACCTTAGTGTTAGGCCATTACCTGCTGTTGTCCTTTATGTGCTGTGGCGTGAGGTATGGACAGATAACATTGATTTACAAGGCTAAGACTAAGGGGCATAACAATAATAATTTTTCTATTCAACTATGAGATTTATTCATATCAGTGTAATATTTGAAGAGTTTACTATAAAACTGTATCTGAAGTTAACTTATGCCTTGAGTGATAAAAAGAAGGAAGAAAGAATCACAATTTATATGTTCTGGGTCCCAGAAAAACTTTGTATGGTTCCAGGTAGGAGGAAAGCCAGACCTAAAGGCATCATGACCCTTATTCATCAGCATCTCTCAAATTGCACCACACACTAAAGTACATGTAATCCTGTCCCCACATGAACACAGATTTATGATGCACTGATGAAAAGTTATATCCAAATGAAGGTTGCACTTCAAAGCCATCCTCTGAAGGAGCTGTTTTATTTCACAGTAGTTCAGTATAGTTGAGAAGATCCTACTTTGTTACTTATATCAAAAGTAGTATTCTAGGGGTAAATCTTATTCTATGAAGTACTCAGGTATCCCAGAAATGTCTCGGCACTTGATTTTCTATAAATTTAATTAATTTGAACTTGGAATACCTACTTGTATGGGCTGATGTGAAAATTAATATTAGTTTTTATTGAGGGTTTACTCTCATACCATTCCTACTGCCTTCCACAATCATATGTGAACTTAGAAATCCTACATGCAATCCTATTTGTAGGCTTTCTCAGTTCTTTGGTACACACTGATAACCATAATACTATCTTTGTTGAAACACTCAAGGTCTCTTAATACTCAAGTCAACTCATTGAATGGGAGAAAATAATTGTAAATCATATATATGATATGGGACTAGTATCCAAATATATAAAGAACCTTACAACTCAACGGCAAAAAGATAACTCAATTTTAAAATGGGCCAAAGACTTAAGTAGACATTTCTCCAAAAAAGATATACAAAGGACCAATAAGCACATGATAATGTGTTCACCATTATTAGTCATTAAGAAATCATAAATCAAAACCATAATGAGGGGCACCTGAGTGGCTCAGTCATTAAGCGTCTGCCTTTGGCTCAGGTCATGGTCCCAGGGTCCTGGGATCGAGCCCCACATAGGGCTCCCTGCTCAGCGGGAAGCCTGCTTCTCCCTCTCCACTCCCCCTGCTTGTGTTCCCTCTCTCGCAGTGTCTCTCTCTGTCAAATAAATAAAATCTTTAAAAAAAAAAAACATAATGAGATACTACTTTATGCCCAGTAGGATGGCTATAATCAAAACAGATAGGGGCACCTGGGTGGCTCAGTCATTAAGCGCCTGCCTTCGGCTCAGGTCATGATCCCAGGGTCCTGGGATCGAGCCCCAAATCAGGCTCTCTGCTCCGCGGGAAGCCTGCTTCTCCCTCTCCCACTCCCCCTGCTTGTGTTCCCTCTCTCGCTGTCTCTCTCTCTCTCTCTGTCAAATAAATAAATAAAATCTTAAAAAAAAAACAGGTAATAGTAAAAATCAATCTTTTGGGGAGTTTATCAAGACTTTTAGGTGTCCAGATAAAAACAGATTCAGAAGATAATAAATAAAGAAACAAAGGATCTCTGGATCATCATTAGTCTTACAAAGAACCCTTAGAACATTCCAAGACCAGGACTTTGTAACTAGACATAAAAGTGTGAACCATGCATTCTGTTAGCCTGTTTGTGGCTGCTATAGTTCCCAGCTTTGGGTTGTGCAGCCAGTGAAGCAGCTGCCTAGAGAAGCACTTGACAGATGATCACTAGGAAAGGATCATGAGGCAAAATCCAAAGTACAACTTCTATCTTTAACCTCATTTTAGAAAAGGAAAAGGGTGAAGTTGGAATATATGGAAATAATCTTGCCTCTGTATGGATTGCACTCAATGTACTTAATTTCAATGTAAAGAAACGAACTATTATCTATGTAGAGTCCATTCTCTGATCATTTTTATGTTATAATATTTTAAAATGTACAAGATCAGGAAATTATAGAAGACATTTAACATTGCCTTATCATTCTCTTATTTATTCCAAAATGTTTGCTATAGTTGTTTGGCTATTTTTGCTCTCCTCATTACAATATTTATTTCATCAAATACATGTTCATCACTTTCCATTCTCTGAAAGGCACTAGTGTAGTTTGTGCTCTTATGCTCTGACCTTTGAAATAATTCATAATTGAACTAGTGAATGCTGTTCCCTCATTTTCCAACCTCAAAGCTAGCAAGTAAGCGCTAGAATAGTCCATGACCTATAAGAAAGAATGCTAAAAAGCTTATAATTATTAGAGAATGGTACTGTTTTCTGCAAAGCAGCTAGACACTGAGCATCTTGTTTTAGAGAAAATAAAAAATGATCCTTTATAAACTTTCCTATAATCCATGACTAAAGTTACACTTTAACTCAATCAGAAAATAGTTCATCATTTTTCATATTTAATACATTCCTACTATTTGCTAGATAATCTGCACAATACAGAAATTCAGAAATTAGTAAGCACCTCACAGCTTAGTGGTGAAAAGAGATATATAAACAAATACATTTAAATTCATTTTAATCACTGTAACAATGAAACCACGCACACAATATGGGGAAGGGAGTGTTTAATTCTGTAGAGAAGTCAAGGAAATCTCTACAATGTCAAATTTCTTAATGACAAGCTCACATGGTATCACAAGTCTACCTTTCATAGCAAGTATAGCACAGATGCAAATTTCCATTTATTCAATGATCATTTGATTAATGCCTATCTCGTCCATTAATATGTAAGTTCTGTTTGGGCACAGAGCATATTCGTTCTTACCCACTATTAAATTCTCAACATCCAGGATACTATGTACAAAAGGCTATCAATTAGTATCTCTTAAATGTTGAGTATACACAGAAAAAGTATTCCTAAAGGAATACATTAGGATACCTGACTTGGCCATCAGAAGCAGATTAGGAGTTTTACAGGAGAACTAGGCAGAAAGAAGACATTGGAGGCAAAGGTACAGCAGTATGTGCAAAGAGATGAAAGCATGCGTGCTTGGTGCTGAGGTGTAAAATATGAGATGGGGTTTGGAAGAACATGTCAGAGAGGGTAAAAGAAGAAAGAGTGTACATAACATGACAAATATCATGCTAAGCAATTGCAGCTTTTATCTCAGAGATAAGAGATAGGGAGTCTCTAAAGCATTTTAGGTAAATAAGAAACACGACTGGACTATCCTTCAAATGTTAGAAAGACCAGTTTTGTACAGTTTCATGTTCATTAGGATTTTTAGGATGCAAAGAACAGAAGTTTAGTAGGATTACATAGGAGAGTGTATTACAAGAATAAGCATGAAAGTAAAAGAACTTTCTGTCACCAATTAAACATAATATAGAGAAATGCTGGATGTCTCCCATGACTTTGGTAAGAGCAATTCCACTGATGTTGTGGAAACAGACACCTGATTATGAATAGAGGACTTAAGTGGTGAGGAAGAAGTGGAGAAACTGAAAATGGACTACTTTTCTAAGTAGCTCGAAAAAAGAAGGAGGCTTCCAAGCCAACATGATCCTGAGAATTTATGCTCCAAAAAACACCTTCTTCCTAACATGTAGCAAAGAGGGGTAAAATATTACACATACATACACACACAGAGAGAGACACATATACTTACACATACATATATACACATACCACAACTGTACTCAAATTTGAGATAGACATTTATGTGGGTGAAAAACAGAAGAGAAACAAGAAATGGTGAATGGAGGCCGAGCTCACAGTTTTCTGAGTTTTATAATTGTGGCAAATAATTCAGCACTGCTGGACCAAAGGTCGTTAAAAATAGTCCTCTGCGGGGCGCCTGGGTGGCTCAGTTGGTTAAGCGACTGCCTTCGGCTCAGGTCATGATCCTGGAGTCCCGGGATCGAGTTCTGCATCGGGCTCCCTGCTCGGCAGGGAGTCTGCTTCTCCCTCTGACCCTCCCCCCTCTCATGCTCTCTCTCTCTCTCTCTCTCATTCTCTCTCTCAAATAAATAAATAAAATCTTTAAAAAAAAAAATAGTCCTCTGATTGTAAGGGAGGACTTAAGTTTTACTTACTGCTTAGAGGCATGGATTTGGTGAACCGCCCCAAGTGCAAAAAGAAATAGGGGGAATGTAAGATCTAGTTACTTGCTGAATAGAGCTAAAGGTATATAGAAATTGTGCGTTTCAGGGGGCATGGAGAGGAACAGTTTCATTCTCTAAAACTGAGTCAAGCTGCCTTCAGTCTAGATTCCTCCTACCCCTAACCAGCCCATAGAGGCATTAACTTTAAACTGTGATTGTAAAATCTAGCCCTAAAATGGAGATTCAAAGTGTGCAGAGGCAACTGCAAAGCTCATAGACCAAGAGAGATGAGCAATGTGTGTGTGCAGGTGGGAGGTGGGTGTGTAGGTATGTGAATGAGGTGTGTGTGTATATGTGTGTGTGTGTGTGTGTGTGTGTGTAAGACAGAGACAGAGAGACGGAGACGGGGAGAGGGAGAAATAAACCAGCATACAAAAATTCCAAAAGATATGAAAAAAATCTAATGCCAACATGATCAACAAAATCAATAATCAGCTTAGTGGAACTTTTCTAAATAATATTTATTTTGTAAAAAGTCTGACAAAAACTATTAAAAATGGTGAGATCTGAGATAACTAAAATAATTTTCATTTAAATAACATAGAAAAAATTGTATTGTACAGCCCACTGTGGAAAACAGATGGAGGTTCCTCAAAAAATTAAAAATAGAATTATCATATGATCCAATAATTCCACTACTAGGTATTTACCTAAATAAAATGAAAACACTAATTTGAAAAGATAAGTATACCCTTATGTTTATTGCAGCAGTATTTACAATAGCCAAGATATGGAAGCAACCCAAGTGTCCATTAATAGGTAAATGGATAAAGAAGTGGTATATATACACAATGGAATATTACTCAACCATAAAAAGAATGAAATCTTGCTATTTGTTCTTTTTTTTTAAAGATTTTATTTATTTGACAGAGAGAGACATAGTAAGAGAGGGAACACAAGCAGGGGGAGTGGGAGAGGGAGAAGCAGGCCTCCCGCAGAGCAGGGAGCCCGATGCAGGGCTCGATCCCAGGACCCGGGGATCATGACCTGAGCCGAAGGCAGACACTTAACGACTGAGCCACCCAGGTGCCCCAAAATCTTGCTATTTGTAACAAATGGATGGACCTAGATGTTATAATGCTAAGTGAAATGAGTCAGTCAGAGAAAGATAAATACCATATGACTTAACTCATATGTGGAATTTAAGAAACAAAGCAAAGAAAAAAAAAAAGAGAGAAATAAACAAAAAACAGACTCTTAAATATAAAGAACAAACAGTTGCCAGAGGGGAGGTTATGGAGAGATGGGTGAGATAAAGGGGATTAAGAGTACACTTATTGTGGGATGCCTGGTTGGCTCAGTTGGTTAAGCATCTGACTCTTGATTTCAACTCAGGTCATGATCTCAGGGTTGTGAGATCAAGCCCTGCATTGGGCTCTGTGCTAAGCATGGAGTCTTCTTAAGATTCTCTCCCTCCCTCTTCCTCTGCCCCTCCCCCACCTCTCTTTGTCTCTCTCTCTTTCTCTCTCTCTCTCTTCCCTCCCTCCCTCTCTAAAAAAAACCCAAAAACCAAAAAAACATTAACACAACAAAATCAGAGATGATAGATAGATAGACAGACAGACATGCCAATTATAAATCTTGGAAATCAAAAATATAGTAATGAATTTTAAAATGCAATTATGGGATAATTTCTAGACAAAACAACCTAATAAATGAAATAAGACATAGATCTGAAGAATTCTAGCATGAAGAGACAAAGATAAATAGGAAAACAGTTAAGAAGCTAGACTGAGAGGCATTTACAAAATAAGAATTCTTGAAGAAAGAAGAGAATAGTGGAGATGCAATATTTAAAGAAATAATTATTGAGAAGTTCCAGAACTGCAGAAGGACTAGGTTCTCAGGTTTAAGAGACTCTAAGAAGCAAGGGGACTAAATAAAAATAAATCTATACTTGAACACATTGAAATAAGCCAGCAAGAGTTTATCTTAATAGCTAGTAGAGTAAAAAGAGTAATTACTTACGGGTAAGGAAAGTAAATCTAGCAGTATTTATCAACATAAAAAAGACCAGAAGAAATTAGGTAACATTTTCAAGTAGGCAAGGGAAAATAAATGCTAATCCATAATTTTAAACCCAGCCTAAAAGTCATGCAAGACTGAGAGCAAAATACAGATATTTTCACATACTCTACCCACATACACACACATACCCACTAAACTTACATAACCCAGTCACACATAGTCACACTCATATATACCCTCACATGCACTTATAAACATACTTACATAACACAGTTTTTATTCAAGATGTGTTTTAGCTAACAATGAGTGAATCTAGAAGGCAAAAAATAGGAAAAACTGATCATATATGTAAGTCAAATTAGTTAGCTATTGACCATCAAAACAATTTAAAAACTTTTTTTAAAAGCACAAAATTAAAATTCCAAATAACAATAATGAGGTGATAGAGGTGGAGGGATATTTAATGAATAATTAAGGACCCCTTATGATAGAGAGGATAGAAATACTGCAAAGTAACAAACTTTTTTAGATTGTTTTATAATTAAATATGCATAAATATCCTCAAATTATAAGTGTAAAGTAATTTGATATAAATTCAATCATGAACCAAGAAGAGATTTGGCTGAGATGGACCATTATCACTGATCAAGTTTTTTCTAGGTGGTTATGAGCTTTCTCAAGGACAAAGTAGTGGTTGGAGCATCGTTAATGAAATACTGGACTACCGCTAGAGTGACAATTGTTTTTATCAGAAGATAACAAGCTTCAGGGGAGTGAATTTCTGTCTTCACCAGTGAATATATCCTTGGAAGTTGGCCCTTGAGTGCTGTAATTGACACTGGATTCTTTGCAAGAGCTGTCACTGTAGATGCTAGTGTGGAATCTTTTATACAGGTTTCTTCAGGAAATTGGAATTCTCCTCTAGGCCCAAAGTTCACAGCTCTTGAGTCCTCTTTCAAAGCCATCTATCAGGTCACAGGTCAGCCCTTAGAATCCTAGGTCAGGACTGGACCATCTGCCACTGCACTAAGGTTCCCTCCCATTATCCTGAAATTTCTTCAGTGAAGTCAGACCAAAATGGGTCTATCTACAGCTCTCTCACCCCCGGACTCTCATATCAACTGACCTAATATTTCTCTTATTGAAACCTATCTTCAGTGATGCCAGGGTGACATTCTATCCCTGCCTATGCTGTGCTGCAGAGGGAAGAAAAGCACAAGCTAATCTTTATCCAGACTCAGGGAGACCCTCCCTGATGGCACTGCTGGCTTCATCTCATCCCAGACAATGGAGGGAAACTTTGAGCATTTTGAAGGAAGCATTCTAAAGCATGGGTTCTCTGAGGCCCAGGGCTCCCTCTTTCCCAAGTCTAAAGGCAGTACTCTGCAATGGAGACAGTGCTACAAGAATAATATTTAGGAATGAATTCAATCCAAGTTCCCAATTCTGGTTGGGCTGAATGCCCCCAAGGCTCAGATTTCAGGTTGGCAGGGACTGTGGTCAATATGTTCCTCCTTGACTCCCAGTGATATGAAATGGCATACAAGGCTGAGGGTTGGTTATAAAAAGAAAAAGAAGAAACTTCTCCATCAAATTCATTGTTCCTATTTTGCATTATCACAGGATGTTGATTATTTCAGTATTCATGTCCAAGACTCAACTGAGTATAAAATAATTATTACCACATTAATAGCTACTTTTTACTTTGCCATCAAAAAATTTACAGGAAGATTTAATTAAGTAAGAAGACTTGACAAGGCAATATATTTCTAAGAAGCTGTAGCATGCCACAAATGGCAACAGGAGGTCAAATGTCAATGATTTTATCCTCAAATGAACTATAATAACTTCCCTAAAGTGCATTCCTTGGAATTTGCAATTGTTATGAAATGGAATTTATCATTAGGGAAAGAAACTAGCACTGTGTGTTGGACTAGGATAAAAATCAAAAAACTCCAACTTATTTTTAAGTGCAAATAAATAAATACAAAGAAGGTAATAGAAGAGAGCTAACATCCTAAACTCTGTTTAGACCTTACTACAGATCAGACAGTGTTTTATACAATTTTACTTTGAGCATTTAAGTTAGCACTCACAATGGTACAATGAAGGATGATCATTAAACAGGTAGGAGATTTCAGTTTTAAAGGCCCAGCAGCAATATCCCCCAGGGAATGGATTTATCAAAAGGGGATGCAGAGATAAACAACAACAAATACTTTCAACGGTGCTATGGCCAGACATACTGGAGGACATATCCAAGATACTGCTATGTATCTACAACCAGGCCTTACGATGACTAAAACTCTTCCAGCTACCCTATTAGCTTTTCCACCCCCACGTGATGACTCATATACCTCGTCTCTCTCTCCTTTGCTATTATCCAAATAACACTTTCTATAGGTTTTAAATTCAAACTCAAAGAAAAAGGAGAGAACAATATAATCTATTAAAAAGAGATCTGGCATTGGAGTCAGAAAATTCTGTGATCCTGCTTCTAAGCATTATTTCCAGTAAACTGAGGTTCAGTTTACTCAACTAAAAATGGGTATATTAATCTTTATCATGAAGAGTTGTTATACACATTAGGTATAACCTTGTTAAACTTTTGCCATAGTACTGGGTGTGAGTCAAGATCACAATGTAGAGTACCACTTATTTTACTGTTTTTTGGATCTGGTATTCTTGGCCCAATATCATCTAGTACAAGGGGTGAGTGCTATATGCCTGGATATCTCACAGATTATTAGCCAACTTTTGGCCTGATGTTGGCCTATCAACTGTGGCCAGAGTATTAGGGTAATGAGGTGCACTGTGCTAGCCATGACTATCTAACTGGGCTACTTAACAAAGTTCTGGAAGGTTTCAGATGTTATCCTAAAGTGGGTTGGCACTGGCTTGCAGTTTCATCAGTTCAGTACAGCATCTCCAAAAACACAACTGGCAGCAGGTTTGCCCAGTTCCACTTACTCCTTTGTAAAGGGTCTCAACAGTGTGTATGGTTTTCAGTTTGCATTATAATTCACAATTAAATGTTTTTAATGTAAATCATCCAAACCTGCCCTTTATCTTTTGAAAATAATTCATTAATAGACTAAGTCCCATGAATGAAAGAACATCTCTTGCCAAGTTTGACACCCACTCTGAATCAATAAATCTGAGCTTTGAAGGCAAACTAAAACATTTGAGATTTTGTGATCATTTATCCATGACCAAATCTAACTTCCTATTTTGGAGGGAAAAATTAATACTAATCCTCATTTGAAAATCCCCAAAGATTTTTCAGACACAAGTCCTCTCCAAACCAGAAGCTGGAAAAACAAACATAAACAAACGAAAACATGTGGGATTCCATTTCCTTTAAAATGTACATTAACTTTTTAAGTTCAAGCAAAGGTCATTTGAAAAATTCTAAGAATTGCCCAGGCCAAAAACTTGTACTTCATGTACAGATACCTCAAAGGTTTGTGGTAAGAGGTTCTTGATTTCCAGGGTAAACATATGCATACAATATTGTAACTGTACTCATTGCCTCTAAAAGATGTATCAAGGAACAAAAGTAATCTGAAAACCCTTAGAGTCCTAGGGTATAGTCATTAGTATAAACAATCCCCAAATATTTCCAAGTAGGTTAGCAAGGACAATTCACCTATGGTGTAACTCATCTGGACAGTATGGTGACGTCCTACCCATTTCCTCTCCTCTGTAATCAGTAGTAAGACAAGAAGCATTCTCTAAAACTGTACTCACCAATAGAACTGTCTACAATAATGTAAATATCCCCATTCTGCAGTGTCCAATACAATAGTAACTAGCCACACAAAGAGTAATTTAAATATGGCTGGGACTGAGGAACTGGATTTTTAATTTTATTTAATTTTAATTAACTTTAATTTAAATTTACAGAGCTACATGTAGATGAACAGTGGCTACCACAGTGAACCGTGCAGGCATACAGAACAGGAATATACTACTCCTTGAATAAATATCTATAATAATAATAGCAATTAGTAACAATAATAATAAATACCTAACATTGGTAAGCACTTAGCACCTGTTCATTTCTCACAGAGCCAATTCCCACCATCACCCATGCCCTGGGTGTTGGTAGACTTGCTCTTGATAAGATGCTGTCCTAATAACTAAAAGCAATGACTCAGTGACAAATAGAATGACAAGCATTGAGCCCAGGAGCATAAAGCATACCAGTTGGTAGAAGTACTGATGGATGAGCTCAGTGGACCATATGGAAAATCCTATGCAAGGACAGTACAAAGCAGAGAGAATATTATGGACCAAATGAGGGTAGTGGGCTTATAAGATACAGTAGCCCCCTTGCAAGACAACAGGTTATAGATGATCTTGATGTGGGTCCCAGTCCTGGCTTTAATGATCTTGTCATCCTCTGAAAGGAGGGAAGAAAATTAACAGTTGACAAACTTTAAGGAATGTACTGTATTTTAATCACAAGCTGTTGGGTTTTAGATAGGAATATTTGCAAGTAAGGAAGAACTTATCTTTGATGACTTTGGAGTCATACTAGACTCCTCTCTTTGTCTCACAGTATACATCTGATGCTATTGGCCCTATCTTTAAAACATACCCAGAATCTCACCATCTCTCATCACCTCCGTATTGGTCAGAGCCACCATTCTCTCAGCCAGATTATTGCAGTTGCCTGGTTACCACTCATTTCCCTTTCACTCTTGCCCTGTTTTACTCTTATCTCAGAAAAGCATATATTTAAAAAATAAGTCAGATGATGCCACTGTACTCAAAATCCTCTACTGGCTTTCCATCTCTGAATAAAAGCCAAATTTTCTAAATGGCCTGTAAGTCCTTACATTACTTGATCTCATCTTTTACTGCTCTGTCTCGGTCAGTCCACTCCAAACAGACTGGATTTCTGAACATGACAGGGATGCTCCTTGCTCAGGGCCCTGTACACTAACTTTCTTACCATGGATTCCCGCACATACCTTCTTCCCATCTTTGCTCAAAAGTCATCTGCACAGTGAAGCCTTTTCTGATTACCTTAACTTAAATTTGCTCCGCCCACTACAGCTCCTACTATGCACTTTTTTCTCTATTTATGCTTTCTTTTTCTCCATAAAACTTATCACTAATATACTATTTTTAGCATTTATTTATTTCATATTTCTTTCCACTAATGTAGCTTCCTTAAGACAGGAATTTTCTTCAGTTTTGTTCATTGCTATATCCCCAGCATGTAGAAAATGTCCTAGTAGGTAGTAGCCACTGAAATAAATTAATAAAATGAATTAATGGAGCTTTCTGGATGGAGATTTGATTAAAGACAAATTTGACAAACCCCTAAAAGTTTATTGTTGGAACACAGTTTGCATGCATTTAAACTATTTCACTTGTCCTCAAATGTCTGTTTTCTCAGTTTCAATTAGCAGAAAGTAGCCCACAGCTATATTTCATTTTTAAAAAAATTTCTCTCCAACTAAGATCTTACTTGGGCACATTTGAAAAATGTAAATGCATGGAATGTTACAGCTGGAAGGGGCCTTAGGGAACCTACTCTAGTGTCCTAAAGTATGTTCCCACAATGGCTAGAACAAGATTTCCCACCATAAAATTGAATAATGCAGTATTTTTTCCCAATTTGCAGAAACAGAAAGTTGATAAGAGATAATATTCTCAATTAATTTTTTTCTTATGATTTCTCTTAAGATATTGGCACCACAGTCACTTATCAACTAACAAGTACCAGCAGATGTCAAAAGTCAATAAGCAAGAAGCAAATAGATAAAAATATAAAAACCCAGAAATCGTCATTGCAACAGCTTGATTTATCATGCCACATGCAAATGGTTGTGATTATATTTTGCTTCTATCTAATGATATTTTCCGCTAGTACAATCTCTCCTAGTTTGATAAATTAAAAATCAACCAGAATTTTAATTGCAAATTCTCTAATGTCAAGCAAGTTTGAGAATTTGTGATCCAGTCTAGCACTTTAATTCCACAGATTCAATAATTCACGCACAAGAGAAATGACTTGCCCAAAGGCACATAGTTAGTGACAAAAATAGATATTGGATAAATCTTTTCTGCTTATCTCTTTCTTCTTTATTCCGACTCTCAAGGATTCAAACCACTTTTTTTTTAAAGTTCTCAAAATTTACTTTATTATGGGGGGAATATCTACCCAAAAATCTGTTTGTTGAGTAGGGCGGAGGTCCCCTGGCACCCAGCTCCCTTTCTATCTCCAAACAAGCCCATTTTTCTAATCACTATCTTTTTAAAAAAAGAGAGAAAGTTACTAAACTACTTGAAAATAAAAAGAAAAGGAAATTTTTACCTCGTCTTCTTCCAGACATGGTAATAAGCTGGAGACTGTGGATGTTTTCCAGCTCCCAAATAGGTTTTCCTTGAAAAATTCCACTGAAGAATTGGAAAGGGGAGAGGGGGAAGCCAACATATAAAAATTAAATGATTTCTGATCTTTAAATATTCTGAATTTCTGACTTCTTTTAAAACACTGGAAGGTATTGCTACACTAAGCCCATATTCTTGAATACAATAATGAAATCTACATAGCATGAATCCCTTTATACAAACTAGTTTCCTGTTCACCCCAAATCTCTCCACCCTTTCACCAACACATGTCAGCTTTCATTTATCATCTAATTCGATCTGCATTTTTTTTTAAAGATTTTATTTATTTATTTGACAGAGAGAGACACAGCGAGAGAGGGAACACAAGCAGGGGAAGTGGGAGAGGGAGAAGCAGGCTCCCCACAGGAGCAGGGAGCCCGATGCGGGACTCGATCCCAGGACCCTGGGATCATGACCTGAGCCGAAGGCAGTCGCCCAACCAACTGAGCCACCCAGGCGCCCTCGATCTGCATTTTCATTTTATCATAGCTAAATATTTCTGTCCCCATGCCACCATCAAAAATGAGAACAATAATGAGATGTAATGAATTCAAGGAAAAAAATTAGAAGAATCACATTTATTTTGAGGAAATGAAGAATATTCCTATATGTTTTAAAATGCACACGATGTGTATCTGTGGGAAAACAACTTAAGATGGATTTCTTTCATACTCCAGTCCATGGCCTTCTTTGAGTTTGTGATTTCTGTTTTATAGTCATGACTACTAACTCACTTCATAGATAGTAACTGAAACCCACTAGCTTCCTGTTTGTTTTTTCTTCTGAAGAATATTTATTACTAAGACTGCTAACCCATAGTAGACATATGTGTCATGCCTAATGTCTCAGAAATTTCCTTGGTCACCACTAGCCCACCTCATAAACACACACAAACATCCATAAACTGCATGTTCAATAAAATACCTCTAAGCTGTCCTTTGCAGAGAAGTAGTCATTCTTGGGGACATTCCTGGGTACTTAGCCCAAGAGCACTGCAATGTGGATTAGCTTCTGAGCCATGAAGTAGTCTGGCTTTTCACTAAAACAACCAGACGTGCTCTCTTTCAGATGTTTGGTTTTTAAAAGATTTTTAATTTTATATTTGTAAAATTCAATTTCTAAATTTTTTTGAGTTTGGCCAGATAATAATGAGAATAGAAGAGACAGCCAGAGAGAAACGGAGAGGTAAGATGAGACCATGTGGGCCCTTAAGAAAAGGTATTAGTATTCCCTAAATCTGCCTCTCTGGTTAGGTGATTGTTTTCTTTCTGAATATAAGTATTAGCCCAAATTAGATTATGTTGTTATAATCAAAAGAGCCTCATTTACTTTTTTTACATCTTAGGGAACTGTCTTATGCCAAGCAACTCCTCCTACTCAGTGGCCCCTTGTTCCAGTTTTCTGTAGCAGGTCCTATGACCAGAAATCCACAGGAGTGGGCTTCATGAGTCCTTTAATGATAGCAGTGTTAAAATATAACCCAATAAATGAGCAAAACAAGCCAAAGTAACCCAGAAATGATTTAATAAATTTCTTAAATACAAAAGGTTTTTTCTTAATTGACCCAGTGCTACTGGTCAATTTTAACCAAGTAGTGAGAACACAGTGTTGGCATTTAAAGAATGGTTAAAGAACTTTTTGGGGGGACTCATCCCAATTCTAAATCTAGGTTAATATCATCCATGGTGATTTTCAGATGTATTTTGATAGTTTATGCTGTGTTTGCCCAGTTTGGTCACAGAGCTAAATATTTTACTAGTTTTATTTTATTTTTTTAATTTTACTAGTTTTATGTACACATCTCCAGAATTCTAGGATTTGTGTGTCAACTTGTTGAGAGAAAATCACTTACAGTTTCATCAGTTACTTTGGATATTGAGGCATGTAAGTACACCAGATTTGTGATTATCTAGAAAGACCTTGAGGTTTATCTTCCAAGGATTTCTGCCAAAACTTAAAGTGTGTTTCATATTATTGTAAATACTTAAGAACTTTCTCTGGAATTGGACCTTCATTTACACCAACATATCTGTAACTCTGGGCAATCTATGACTCTAGGAAACTTAGGGCAGGTTAAAAAAAAAAGAAATTAATCTCCATTTACTCAACTCACAAGTCTGGTTTGAGTTTGAGTATTTTACTTCCTTAAAGAAAGATTTGTCTTTATCTTGTTTGGTGTTTCCTTATGATTAAGTTCAATTTATGTTGTTATCTTCTAATATCAGTTAAGAAACTACTGGTAATACCATGATCCCTGAAGGGTCTGACAAGTTGTTTCTTACAAATCTCCTTAACTCCAAAAATTCCATGATATCAATATAGTTTAAATTCTCTTCAACACATTTTCACCTCCTGTCCAGCTGACTGCACAAAAAATAAGCAAATTGCCTATATTTTGCTTGTAATTCCTGCATACACTCTAAAGGTATGGTCAAGAGTATAAAAACTATAACATTGGTTATTTCCTTTGTCATGTTATGACATGAACCCGACTTGGAAAACTCACAGCAATACTTGCCTGATGAATGTGGACACTAGGCATACTAATGTGCTTTTGAAACATGAATAAACCTATGAAAGCTTCTTTGGTCTCTTTCATCACATCTTTTCATCATCTCTTTTCATCCCCATCATCTCTTTGATCAAGCCTGTCAGCTTTTTACTAGCAAATATTTATTTCATTATCCTCTTCTTAAAATATTGCTAAAATTTTCATTCTGCACAGGGAGTCAGGTGGCCACAGTTGATCTGCCTTAGAATATTTCTTTGCAGCATCTAGCTCCTCTTACTTCCCACAAGCTTTTGTGCACCAGTTTCTTGCATCCTGAAATTCTTATTTGCCACAGTATAATGTCACTACCTAACCTCACCCAAAATAGAAGCAACAGACAAAAGTGATACCTCATATGCTGGCAATTTCCTATAACCTATACAAAGCCAGATGATAAAATCCTAAGCAACCTAAAATAAACAAATAATTAATACAATTTTGCCCACAAACCCAACTTGATTCATGACTAAAGTGACAGCAGAAACACTATTTTAAAACTAGCTCAACTGGTATGTTGCTATGTGTGATCTAGGAATTCTGATTTCTCTGTATTTTCTCTGGCTCATGACATGGCTCTCTCCACAACTGTGTAATAATGTAGAAATTTATCTTCTATGTTGGATCCTTACTTAATCTTTACTATTTTTCCTGTCTCTAGCTTAAATCATAATGTTTAGTTTTCATTTTGTGAGTTTCTTTACTATTTTATCTTTTGGTCTTTACTATTCCTTGGGTTCTCCTAACCACTGGGCCCAGCTCAAGGGGCATAGTTTATAATTCCTATAATCCACAGGCATTTCTTGAGGCTCTGTGGAGAAGACTTGGGAATGGACTTTAAGATTCTAAAGAGCAAAGATGAGGTAAATGTCAATTGACTTTTCTGTTTTTAAGGTACCCCAAATCTGCAGGGTTCCTGGGCTGATAAAAAGTGATCTGATTTATCACCTCTAAGGCTAATTTTGTCAGCCATGGAACAGATATCTGACCAGTTTCCTGGTAGGGCTTTATAGGCATTGATTCCACAAATGAAGTATAATCCTTATTCATTAATGATGAACTTGCTATGCCTTAGTAAATGAGACTATTCTCATATATGGGACTCCAGAAAATGCAAGAAATTTGGTTGTATAATCAGTTTGTTCAGTTATACCCTAAGAAAAGGAAGACCATTTTTATTGTACCTATACAAATAACTACATTGTTATTAATATGGCTGAGAGAGAGAGAGAAAAAAAAAAGAGAGAAAAGAGTAAAATAACTTATTGCTGAATTCTGAAGGACAGGAAGAACAAGAAAGCATTTAAAGAATGTTCTACTAATTTAATGATTAAAGAATATTAAGAATAAAGCGAAAGCATGTTCAACCTAGGTTGTATCTTTCTTCATCACTTACAGATGATTTTCTCAGGTTTCAGTGTTTATATGTCAGCTTAGAGGTTTAAGCTTCTGAGAAGTTTTCACCTTCTAGACTGGGTTGAGCCTCCATCATGTGTACTTTTATTGCACTGCTTACCCCTGATTAGGTCCATTAGAACATTATTTTTAATAACAAAAATTGAAAATAACTTAAGTGACTAATGGAAGAGGATGTGTATTTCATTTCAGGCAATAAAATCTAGTAATTTTTAAAGATTTTATTTATTTATTTTAGAGAGCAAGAGAGAGCAGGGGGAGGAGCAGAGGGAGAGGGAGAGAATCAAGCAGACTCTGCGCTGAGCGAGGAACCTGACACTGGACTCGATCTCACGACCCTGAGATCATGACCTGAGCCAAAATCAAAAGTTGGACACTTATCCCACTGAACCACCCAGGCGCCCCTAAAATATAGTAATTAAAAATGATGATTTCAGTATATTCAATGGTGTGAAAATATGTTCATAAAAAATAGATTACATAGAGAAATTACATAAGGAAAAATAGATTATAAGAATATGGTATTCATAGCATGGTCACAGTTTTATAAATATCCATGTGTATACATAGGCATCAAAATCTGTTTTAAAGGCTCTAAACATTACTAACAGGTTATCACTTAATGACAAGACTATTGTTTTTATTTTTATTTACTGTCTAATTTGTATAATTGTCTAATTTTTATGAGATTTATTTATTGTCTAATTTGCACAGATTTATTTTTTCAAAAAGGGGCACAATAAAGGTTATTAAAGTAAATATTTCCTGAAAACAGATTGGTAATTTCAACAACAAAACATGATGACATTCAATAAAAACACACCAAGATGCTCTGCTACCTATCACTCTCTCAGTGTAGCACAGTCTTAAAATCTTTTTTTCTGTTCAAGATAATGCAGTATCTTTTGCTTCCCCCTTTCTTCTAGGAAAGGCTAGATTAAAGGTAATCCTCATAAACAGACATTTTAAATTGAACCCACACATTCTCAAAATATTAATGAATTCCACACTCCCATTTCTAAAGACCAGACATATTTTTTGTGTGAACACTTCACATTAGTGTTTTGAATTCTCTCTGGTGGGATGCTGAACTCCGAGCACAACCCAACTTTACCTGGTTAATTTTTCTGCAACTTCAGTTTATGTACCACAAACAAGAAATTGGAAACAAGTTGGTTCATAGATTTTCTTAATTGAGTCTTAGGCATTCCATGTAATAAGATTTGTTCACACAATTTTATCTTGCCCAATTATAAAGAGCCATTTAGATACAAATCTGAGATAAAAAAAAATGCATCCTTACAAGGCTTGGGACTCCACATTTAGACTAATACAAAAGATAGAGAAGCCACAGTTTGAAAAAGAAACTGGTATTTTCATATAAGTACTAATACTTCCCCCCCCCCAAAAAAAATAATCTATTATGAAGGGAGTCAGGATATATATAACTAGATTGTTACTATTCTTGTGGTTTAAAGATTGTTTAACTCTTAGGTACATATAATTAATTTGATCTTTTAAAGTTACATGTTTTTCCTTTCTTTCTCAAAGATTTTATTAAAGGTCTTTACAGATTAAAATCCAGTCTCCGGATCCAGCTGCCAAAGAGACCCTGTTACGCAGGCGGCTCTGGCTTCCCACCTTTCTGTTCGAGATGGGGGTGGTGGGCAGTATCTCATCTTCGGGTTCCACAATGCTCCCATGATCCGGCAGGGGGCTTCTTAGGGCCAGTCTTACCACTTGGGTCCCAGGGAAGCATGACCTTCACTTTGATGCCCAGCACACCCTGTCTGAGCAGAACATGGCGCACAGCAGTGTCCGCGTGGTGGTTAACAGGGTCCCCACTGTGAATCATCAGGCCCTCCACAGACTTCACGGATTTAGCCCCCTGTCCCCGGAGTTTCCCAGATACCACGCCCTGGCAGCCTTCCGCCCCACTCTCGGTGATGAGCCGCAGCCCGCCGGAGCGGGCCCCCCGCACAGCAAGGCCTGCTAGGAGTTTGTAACGCAGAGATTCTGCCCGGGCAATAGCACACACACCTCTTGTGGCCGCCTTTTCGGCACGGAGCTACACTGCCCTCGGGGAAACCAAACCTCTTCTGAACCACAGCAGTCAATTCTCGGACCCGCCGGCCCTTCTCGCCAAGAACATTCTGCGCCTGGTGGCCAAGATGATGATCTCTGTCCCGGTTGGTGTAACTCCGACCTCAGCCCCGGAGTAGCCATCTTCAGCCAGCTCCCGAGTGAAGAACTCATTCAGTTCAGCTCTGAAGACGCCATCAGCAACAAACTTCCTCTTCTTGGAAATTTGCACCGCCATTCAGCCGCCACGCGCCCCGGAAAGAAAAAACAGGCTAAAGCTACTTTTTTATAATGTAAAATGTAGTCTTAGATTCTAAGTGATGCTACTAATCATGGATGCAAATGACTTGAATCTCTAAGCAGTCCCCTCTTCTCCCTACACAGATAGCCCATGGTACTCAGGGCATCCTTTTGCTGATCCTTTATATCTCTAGGCCCAATAGGTAGAGAGATGGAAAATAAAAGGAAATTGCTGTTTAATTTTCTTGTTGTTCCCATGTTCTCCTTCTTTCTACAACCTCCATGTTTTCATGCCGTGGCTCATTCTTTATATCCACCTCTGCAAATAACTCACCTTTAATGCAACTTACTTCTGGGTGTATTTTTTCCAATATCATTTTTGTTCCTTATCTGCACACATTCACCAGAGGTGTGTATATTGACCAAAGGTGTGTATATTCATGCAGGAATGGAAAAGGAAAAATGTGTGGCTCAAAAAGATTTTATTTGATTTAAGTTTACTTTTTGACTTTGCTTTTCTTATAAAGTTAGATGATACCTATGTGAACTTCGCAAGGCTGCCTTCATTCAAAAAACACATTAAATGCATTTTCTCAGACAGGTCTTTTCTGACTATCCAAATGAAAAGTAGTCACTCTATTATAATTATCTGTGTAATATTTATTACTATATGACATGTTTTCTTATTTATCCATTTATTGTTTCTTGTTTATCTCCTTCCAACAAATGATAAGCTTCATGGTGGCAGAGACTGTATCTATCTTATTTACTACCTAAAAATGAGTTGGGATATAGTAAGTGCTCAATAAATTCTGAAGGTTAAATGAATGAATGAATGGATGGATATGTGTACAAACCTTCCTACCTGAGAATAGCAGTCACTTAGCTAATAGAATAGTGTTCAATGAATATAGCACATAAAGTTAAATAATCCTAAATCTGTACCCAAACCTGCCCTACAAATGCGGACTCAGTCAAAACAGGAGAAAAGATATGATTAAATATTTTTGATAACTTATGGTCCAAAAAACAAAAGTTCATCATAACACATAATACAGTAGATATATTCACCAACAGCATGTAAAATCTTGGTTCCAAATACAAAATTCTATAAAATAACAACCAAATGTGACTTGAGTAAGCTATTAGGTTAAAATGCATTGTTGCACTCCCACTAAGTCATCAACAAACCTGAAGAAGGTCCACAGCTCATAGCAGAACTTATGTTAAGAGGCAATGATTAAATAAAACAGAATCATGGGTCTTAATTCTGATTCATAGAAAGTGATTAACTATGCACCTAGACTATGAATACAGAATTTTTTAAAAATAAAGCCATCCTTGACATGCATGAAATATTAGTCTCCATGCCTAAATAGTTTAATAACAAAAACTTGATTGTATTTATTATTTGATAGCAATACAGCATATCTATTAAAAGCTATTGGATTTCCTATAAATGTAGCTCTGCAGAGTGATCCAAGTAATAAGCAACACAGTCAGTAACTGCCAGTTATTTAGTGTCACACTGCATTTCAACAAAAGCCATTATATCCTGTGTGACAGGAAAATGGGTGGAGGACCTTATAAATCAAACTTCCAGAAATCCTTGTTTACAAAGCTGACTTTTTGTATTACTGTGTGGCTGTCCAAAAGTTTTCCAGCAAGTCATGGCTTTTTTCTAGAAAATTTATCTTTATAAAACACATTGATAAGTCTTTCCATTTTTATAAACAAAACATCTAAAACATACACACACACACACACACACACACAGCATGAGAGACTCTTATCCAATTAAATGTTCTGGAATACAGAAAAAAATATATTAAGTGACAAATATTTTATAGTGGTTTATAATGCCTTGCATGTAGTAGGTGCTTTGTAAGTATTTGTTAAACCACTGAATCAAGAAATTAAAGCAAATCTTCTCATATACTCTCTGCTAATTTCTGAGGACTTCTTGTAAGTTTCTGAATAATAAATATCTTTTTTTAACAGATGTGACAGGTCCTACTGATAAACAGATTATTGAGATGTATAATCAGGTTAAATTGTAGTTGCAAACTAAATTTAAATAAAGAAAGCCTCTCTCTGTCACCAGATTTCTGCCCCGACCCTCTGACCTGCTATGTTCTTCTATTGGTAATTTAGCTTTTTATCAGCATCCTCAAAATAAAACAAAAGCACATATTTTTATTCTCTTTGTCCACCCCCAGATTTTTCACAATTGAAACAGTAGCCCCAGATTCCTATTCCTGCATGTGAATATTTCATGACCGCGCATGTTCAGCTGCTTAGAAAACGTACTCATTTTTTTCTCCAGTATTTTGTGCTATGAGAGAGCAGGTTGTGGGGCCGTTAGGTAGCACCGATCGCTCTCACTTCCCTTGATTTGTCTGCTAACCAACCAGATTTCCCCCTAACATGTCCCCTCCCTTACTCTCTATGTCCCCAACCCTTTCCCTACTCCAGCACTTAAAAGAAGGCCTCTCAGTTTGTGTTGAGAAATGAGCCGAAAATAAAAATCTGAATTTAAAAACAAGAGGGATTCAGCTGAGATTCTGTGATCCTTCCCTATGTGAATCTTGATAGACCAGATCACTTTTGAGCAGCAGAATCTCAAGGGTGGCTTATTCAATAGCAGAACAATCTAATATCCTTATTCCCTTTATTTGTAAGTTTCAAATTTTCTTTTAAAGCATTCTCCTCTTGTATTTTCCTCTTCAACTTTATCACTGTATTTTTGACATAAGGGAAAGACTACAGAAGGACATTTTTGCAGTAATAGCAATCATAGTATTGGTCATAATTGTTTTCATATTTTGAAACTATTTAATTCTTCTAGAGTCTCTTTGGATTAATGGTGTCATTCAGTGGAATGTATCAGTTAATTCCATATGTTGGCCACAATTTTCTCCCTGACTTCCTAGAGAAGTGACTTTAAACAACCTTTAAAACATGGGGAAATAAGATTCATTAATAATTTTTAATTATCTTCATATTAATTCATGCTTACGTGATATCAAACAGATGCATTTTTAAGGGTGATTCCAGTGCCTTTTTGCAAGAAGTTTTCTTTCCTAAAATTAGAACCAGAGCTGCACACAAACGTAACACAGGAAAGTTTATTTCAAATATATTATTTTCACAAGATTGAGGAGTGTATATGGTCTGAACCTCCAGTGTTAAACAAGACTGAATATTGAGTTTGGTTTCAAAACATTTTTATTTTATAGAAACAATATTTCAGAGTTTTGGACAAGGGTCCTTCTAGTCTCTATATTTTTATCTAACTGGAATATGCCTTCTGGTGCTTTGAGCACAACCAAAGTCCCTGGGAACTTCTGAGGAAATGCTATCAGTCTCGAGGTACGGGCCAATATGATAATCAAAGTCCTAATCTACTTGAAATTACCTGAGAGGGCTATAGCTCATCAGCGAAAATCAAACTCTGTATAAGAGCCCCCTGCTTCAAGGTTATGGCCCTGACTTTGATTCATCCGCATAAATTAACTCTGAGGCATGGAAAGCCTAAAATTAGAGGGACCTATTAGAAAATTCATTACCCCAAAGCACCACCACCAATAATTGGGAGCCTAGGGCTTGAGAGCAGGCGTAAAGGGAGGCCTTGCCTCCTATAGTCAGGTGGCCCCACAGATAATTCATTGCACCAGCCTTTGTGGAAGAAATGCTTACTTAAGTAAGAGCACAAAGTTGTGAGAGGTCAGTTCACCTAGCAAGTTAGGCAGCCAGACTAATAAAATGAAACACTGGAGATGGTGGTTGGTTATTCTCCATTTGCTACCCATCCCCAGATCCATTCTTTGCCCTTTTCCACTTTTCTGTGTGTCCCAGGGGAGACTGACCCCTATGGATGGCACTACCTATGTCCCCTTGCCCTCTAGAGGATTAGGCCAATAGGAGCCTCAGGCAGGATGTTGGAGAAAGCACAAGAAAGGAGAAGGTAGATGTCTCCCGCTGCCCTTCCTGGCTATCTCTCATCCTAGGCTCTCTCCTCACCCCCACTCCACACTACTGGCCGCCTCCTACAAAGACAGCTTCTATTGGACACCCACTCCCTTCCAAGACTCTTGAAAATGTCATCTCCTGGTAATGCCATCTCCTTCCTTTGTACCTGGAGGCCTAAGAGTGGGAATAGTCCATGGTTCCACATTCCTTGCTGGTTCCCCCAGCCATAACTGCATCTCTGTAAACAGCCCCTCTAATGAATTGTATTTGAACTCCAGCTGGCTCTAACTTCTATTATCTGCTGACAGAGTGGGAGATAAATACATGCATACATATACATACATACATACATATATTTATATATGTGACCAGAGAGGCCTCATTCCTAGTGAGAGACCCTTGATTTCTACAGAAAATAACCAGCCTACAGAAACTTCCCTTGAAGGAAGTAAGAAATCGAAGTAAGGGAGAGGAAAGGAGAAAGAGGCAATTTCTTCTTTGCCTTAGTACAATTTTTTTTTTTTTAGTTCTTGATGTCTGATATATGTTTAAATAATAGATTCTACTTCAAATAAGGTAAAGTTAGATACTTTTTCTCATCAAAGAAATTCTAATTCTCAAATCACTTATATTTTTAAGGTCTAAACTAAGATTCATTAATATAGCAAATTAAGAACCAAGGCAAACTATAATAAATTCTTTTCCAAATCAAAAGTTAGTAACCTGCCCAAAATATGACTATTTAAAAGCTTTCTAACTATTTAGGTAAAAATATGTTCTGGTGCTTCAACCATCTGTGTTACCTAAAAGATAGAATAATATGTCTTATACACAGGTATCAACTTGTGACAACATCATAGAATTAACAAAAGCATTTAAGAAATGTTAGCATGTTTAAAAATCACTGAGTTCTTTCTTGAAACTCTTCTTTATCGCTCTTGGTTTCAAGATTTATCATTTCAAGGCTTATTTTCTAACTGAATATGTTCCAAAGTTTGCTTTATTTTATAAAAAGATTTTGAGATAATCAGTTCCCACATTATCATTAAGAGCCGAAAAACATCATCATTGCTGCTGTTGTCATTTCTTGAGGTTTTTAAATGCCACTTTTCATTCCAAAAGCTTATAACATGATGTGCACAATGAACAGGAAACAGATGTGTCCCAGAGATTTATTTGAATATTTTGTGTGTATTTACTACAAACAGACAAGAATTAAAATACCAGCTTAACATAAATTCTCTAAAAATTCTTTTAAAAGTGTTCCCAGATTGGGGATACACAGAATTAAAAAAAAAACAAAAAAACCCTCCAGGGTTAGATATCACTTTTGGCAATTCCATTCATTGTATGGCTCTGAATTTCTGAAAAATAAAGTAAAATAGAGATACCTACCCAGCCTTCCTAATGGGGAAATTATGAAAATCAAATATAATAAACAAATGGAACAATTCTCAACAATTATAAAATGTCATATAAATGACACTTGAGATCTTTTTTGTGAATGTTTATGACAGGTCATAACTCCTTAAATTTATTTATTTATTTATTTATTGAGATTTATTTATTTGAGAGACACCTGAGTGGCTCAGTTGGTTAAGCGTCTGCCTTCAGCTCAGGTCATGATCCCAGAGTCCTGGGATCGAGTTCCGCGTCGGGCTCCCTGCTCAGCGGAGAGCCTGCTTCTCCCTCTGCCGGCCGCTCTCCCTGCTTGGGCTCTCTCTCTCTTCCTCTCTCCCTGACAAGTAAATAAAAATCTTCAAAAAAATATTTATTTATTTGAGAGAGAGAGAGACAGTGTGGGGGAGAGGGGCAGAGGGAGAGAGAGAGAGAGAGTGAGAGAGAATCTCAGGCAGACTCCCTGTTGAACATGGAGCCTGTGATCATGACCCTGTGATCATGACCTGAGACTAAAACTTTGCAAACAATGGCGAAAGATGATATTTCTTAGATGCCTATGAATCTATAATGTAAAGTCAATAAAAGAAGCAAAAAGATAAAATAATGCAAAGAATCACATATAATGAAATAGGTGAACATTCTTAACCTTAGTTTGTGTTTCTGCATAGACCGGTGTCATATTGTGAATGATTTGCTAGAATGTGTGTGTGTTTACATGTGTGTGCTTACATGTACATTCATAATTATACATGTGTTTTAAACATTAGGATACAACTAGACTTGCTTCATTTACTGAATTGATTAGTTTTTGAATGAAGAACAGTCAAGACTTCCTTTTTTTTTTAACCATTATAAGAAAATCCCTTAAAACTCTTATAGAATACAGAGTCAGTTCAAGTCTATTTCATTTTGTCAACTTTGAATTCCATCTAATGTTTTATAAATAAGAGTTGGAATAAATCTTAAAATAAGCAACAGGAGTTAATTAGAGATCACTAGAAGTTGCTTACTTGTTGGGATTTTATTGCTAGTATTTCTTCCTGTTTTCAATTTTAGAACATCTAACTTTATTAAGATAGTTAACGAGCACAGATTCCATGACAGGGCTGAGAGCAAATGGAGAGAGCATTTCTCTGTAATGCTCAACTTGCCCATGGTCTTGTGTTCATATCTAGAGATCTTTCTCACTGAATATACTCTGTACTGTTTGTTTTCTTGTCTACTTCATACAAGTGCCTTAAAATTTTGTGATCAACAGATAATCTGGGTCAATTTTATATTGCTTAATACATTGTTCTAATTAGTAGATATTATTGAATCAGCACCTCAACCAAATAAAGCAACTACTAACATTTAAACGAACAGTATTTATTTTGAAGAAGACTGGTAGTTTGTTTTTTCTGTTTGTAATCGTTGTCAACATAGTAATTCATGTAGCTCTCTAGAACTTTTATATGCAACAAGTTGAGAATTAAGAAAGAACATATTATTTTTCATGTCTTGCATCTACATGCATTGCAGCCAAATTGCTGCAGAATATTTTAGACTACAGTTTACAATCAAGATATTCTGCTCTAAAATCTCTACACATTACTGGAAAGCATAACAAGCAGTGATTGTGAATCACTGATTATTCTTCATACTCCAATATAGATACATAGCCTAATTGGTTTTACCAAAAGTTGAAGAAAAAACTACTCTTCATTAATTCTACTACTGTGCATGTAGACTAGGCTTCTTGATCTCAACCCATCTGTTGTTTATTCGCACAGTATTATTTTTTTAATAATACCTTTATTATGAAAACATACAATTCACCCTTTTAAAGTATACAATTCATGTGGTTTCTAATATATTCACAGAGTTGTGCACCCATCACCACTATCTGATTTTAGAACATTTTCATCATCCTAAAAAAGAAAAAAAATCCCCTTACATATTCGCAGTCATTTTTGATTCTTCTATCCCTCCAGGCCCTGGCAACTACTAATCTACTTTTCCTTTTTTATATATTTGCCTATTTTAGACATCTCAATATAAATGGAATCACAAAATATGTGGCCTTTTGTGTCTAAATTCTTTCAGTTAGAATGTTCTCAAGATTTACTCATGTTGAATCATGCGTTAGTAGTTTATTCCTTTTTATGGCTAATTAATATCCCCATATATAGATATAGCACATTTTATTTATCCATTTATCAATTGGTGGACATTTGAGTTGTTTGTATTGTTTGATTATAATGAATAGTGCTACTATGAACATTTGTGTACAAGTTTTTTTGTGGTTATATGTTTTCAGTTCTCTTGAGTACACCACATACACACACATACACACACACATACACACACACACACACCCCAAGAAGTGGGCATTGCTGAGTCACATGGTAACTCTATGTTTAACTTTTTTGAAGAAATACCTATTTTCTAAACTGGCTTCACCATTTTACAATCTATGAGAGTATTAATTTTTCCATATCCTTGCTAAAACTTGTGACTGTCGTAATCATCCTAATTTGAAGTAATCTTTTTTCAATTATGTAACATGTCACTTTATTGACATTGATTAATTCCAACAGATTTTATTTTATTTAAATTCAATTAGCCAAGGTATAGTACATCATTAGTTTTTGATATAATGTTCAGTGACTCATCAGTTCAGTATAACACCAAGTGCTCATCACATCACGTGCCTTCCTTAATGCCCATCACCCAGTTATCCCATCCCCTCACCCACCTCCCTTTCCACAACCCTCAGTTTGTTTCCTGGAGTCAAGAGTCTCATATGGTTTGTCTCCCCCTCTGATTTCTTCCCATTCAGTTTCCCTCCCACCCCTATTGTCCTCTGCACTATTCCTTATGTTCCACATATGAGTGAAACCATATGATAATTGTGTTTCTCTGGTTGACTTATTTCACTTAGCATAATACCCTCCAGTTCCATCCATGTTGGTGTAAATGGTAGATATTCACCCTTTCTGATGGCTGAGTAATATTCCATTGTATATATGAACCACATCTTTCTCCATTCATCCGTTGAAGGACATCTCAGCTCCTTCCACAGTTTGACTATCGTGGACGTTGCTGCTATGAACATTGGGGTGCATGTGCTCCTTCTTTTCACTACATCTGTATCTTCGGGGTAAATACCCAGTAGCGCAATTGCTGAGTCATAGGGTAGTTCTATTTTAATGTCCTGAGGAACCTCCATACAGTTTTCCAGAGTGGATACACCAGCTTTCATTCCCACCCACAATGTAAGAGGGTTCTCCTTTCTCCACATCCTTAAAATGTCCAACATTGGCAGTATATCTTTAATGTTTACATATCTACTCTATGGTGTCCAGCTGGAGTATCTGAAAGTTCTTTGGGCATCATGATAGTGGTTTCATTTTCATCTTCTTCAAATTTCAAAAGAATCACCAAAGATTATTCTTCTAGATTATTTGTACTCTTTGGTCAGAAATAAATGTCCAATCTTCCACCTTTATTTTGCTAGTACATATAATTATATTTATTGATAATAAATAATAATAGATTTCCTTAAAGTAAGCATTGCATAAAAATTCAGGGAATAGAAGGTTCACACTATGCCTCATGGCTTTAATATATTTCATTTCCTCTACTACAAAAATTAGAGTAAATCACACCACTTCAGGAAACATATGAGAGGAAAAAACTAATACAGAGTAAAAAACATGTTTGCATATGTAACTCAGAACTATGAAAATATTCTATTCCTTTTTTAATTTAATTTTATTGTGTTATGTTAATCACCCTACATTACATGATTAGTTTCTGATGTAGTGTTCCATGATTCATTGTTTGCATATAACACCCAGTGCTCCATTCAATATGTGCCCTCTTTAATACCCATCACCAGGCTAAACCATCCCCCCACCGCCCTCCCCTCTAGAACCCTCAGTTTGTTTCTCAGAGTCCATAGTCTATCATGGTTCGTCTCCCCCTCCAAATGCCCCCCCGCCCGGCTTCATTTTTCCCTTCCTACTATCTTCTTTTTATTTTTTTAAACATATAATGTATTATTTGTTTCAGAGGTGCAGGTCTGTGATTCAACAGTCTTACACAATTCACAGCACTCACCATAGCACATACCCTCCCCAAAGTCTATCACCCAGCCACCCCAACCCCCCAGCCCCCACCACTCCAGCAACCCTCAGTTTGTTTCCTAATATTAATTCCTCATATCAGTGAGATCATATGATACTTGTCTTTCTCTCATTGACTTAGTTCGCTTAGCATAATAACCTCTAGTTCCAACCACATCATTACAAATGGCAAGATCTGGGGGGTTTTTTTGATGGCTGCATAATATTCCATTGTATATATATATATACCAAATCTTCTTTATCCATTCATCTGTTGATGGACATCTTGGCTCTTTCCATAGTTTGGCTATTGTGGACATTGCTGCTATAAACATTGGGGCGCACGTGCCCCTTTGGATCACTACATTTGTATCTTTGGAGTAAATACCCAGTAGTGCAATTGCTGGGTCATACCGTAGCTCTATTTTCAACTTTTTGAGGAACCTCCATACTGTTTTCCAGAGTGGCTGCACCAGCTTGCATTCCCACCAACAGTGTAGGAGGGTTGCCTTTCTCCTCATCCTCACCAACATCTGTCATTTCTTGACTTGTTAATTTTAGCCGTTCTGACTGGTGTGAGGTGGTATCTCATTGAGGTTTTGATTTGGATTTCCCTGATGCCGAGCAATGTTGAGCACTTTTTCATGTGTCTGTTGGCCATTTGGATGTCTTCTTTGCAGAAATGTCTGTTCATGTCTTCTGCCCATTTCTTAATTGGATTATTTGTTCCTTGGGTGTTGAGTTTGATAAGTTCTTTATAGATTTTGGATACTAGCCCTTTATCTGATATGTCATTTGCAAATACCTTCTCCCATTCTGTCAGTTGTCTTTGGTTTTGTTGACTGTTTCCTTTGCTGTGCAAAAGCTTTTTATCTTGATGAAGTCCCAATAGTTCATTTTTGCCCTTGCTTCCCTTGCCTTTGGCAATGTTTCTAGGAAGAAGCTGCAGCTGAAGTTGAAGAGGTTGCTGCCTGTGTTCTCCTCTAGATTTTGATGGACTCCTGTCTCACATTTAGGTCTTTCACCCATCTTGAGTCTATTTTTGTGTGTGGTGTAAGGAAATGGTCCAGTTTCATTCTTCTGCATGTGGCTATCCAATTTTCCCAACATCATTTGTTGAAGAGGACTGTCCTTTTTCCATTGGACATTCTTTCCTGCTTTGTCAAAGATTAGTTGACCATAGAGTTGAGGGTCCATTTCTGGGGTCTCTATTCCATTCCATTGATCTATGTGTCTGTTTTTGTGCCAGTACCATACTGTCTTGATGATACGGCTTTGAAATTAGAGCTTGAAGTCCGGAATTGTGATGCCACCAGCTTTGCTTTTCTTTTTCAACATTCCTCTGGCTATTTGGGGTCTTTTCTGATTCCATGCAAATTTTAGGATTATTTGTTCCATTCCTTTGAAAAAAGTTGATGGTATTTTGATAGGGATTGCATTAAATGTGTAGATTGTTCTAGGTAGCATTGACATCTTCCCAATATTTGTTCTTCCAATCCATGAGCCTGGAACGTTTTTCCATTTCTTTGTGTCTTCCTCAATTTCTTTCATGAGTATTTTATAGTTTTCTGAGTACAGATTCTTTGCCTCTTTGGTTAGATTTATTCCTAGATATCTTATGGTTTGGGGTACAATTGTAAATGGGATCAACTCCTTAATTTCTCTTTCTTCTGTCTTGTTGTTGGTGTATAGAAATGCCACTAATTTCTGTGCATTGATTTTATATCCTGCCACTTTACTGAATTCCTGTATGAGTTCTAGCAGTTTTGGGGTAGAGTCTTTTGGGTTTTCCACATAAAGTATCATATCATCTGCAAAGAGTGAGAGTTTGACTTGTCTTTGCAGATTTGGATGCCTTTTATTTCTTTTTGCTGTCTGACTGCTGTGGCTAGGACTTCTAGTACTATGTTGAATAGCAGTGGTGATAGTGGACATCCTTGCCTTGTTCCTGACCTTAGGGGGAAAGCTGTCTGTTTTTTCCCATTGAGAATGATGTTCACTGTGGGTTTTTCATAGATGGCTTTTAAGGTATTGAGGTACGTACCCTCTATGCCTATACTCTGAAGAGTTTTGATCAAGAAAGGATGCTATACTTTGTCAAATGCTTTTTCTGCATCTATTGAGAGGATCATATGATTCTTGTTCTTCCTTTTATTAATGTATTGTATCACACTGATTGATTTGCAGGTGTTGAACCAAACTTGCAGCCCAGGGATAAATCCCACTTGGTCGTGGTGAATAATCCTTTTAATGTACTGTTGAATCCTATTGGCTAGTATTTTGGTGAGAATTTTTGCATCCATATTCATCAGGGATATTGGTCTGTAATTCTCCTTTTGGATGGGGTCTTTGTCTGGTTTTGGGATCAAGGTAATGCTGGCCTCATAAAATGAGTTTGGAAGTTTTCCTTCAATTTCTTTTTTTTTTTAACAGTTTCAGAAGAATAGGTATTAAGTCTTCTTTAAATGTTTGGTACAATTCCCCTGGGAAGCCATCTGGCCCTGGGCTCTTGTTTTTTAGGAAACTTTTGATGACTGCTTCAATTTCCTTAGTGGTTATAGGTCTGTTCAGATTTTCTATTTCTTCCTGGTTCAGTTTTGGTAGTTGATACATCTCTAGGAATGCACCATTTCTTCCAGATTATCTAATTTGCTGGCATATAGTTGCTCGTAATATGTTCTTATAATTGTATTTCTCTGGTGTTGGTTGTGATCTCTCCTCTTTCATTCATGATTTTATTTATTTGGGTCCTTTCTCTTTTCTTTTTGAGAAGTCTGGCCAAGGGTTCATTAATAATCTTATTAATCCTTTCAGAGAACCAGCTCCTAGTTTCATTGATCTGTTCTACTGTTCTTTTGGTTTCTATTTCATTGATTTCTGCTCTGACCTTTATTATTTCTCTTCTCCTGCTGGGTTTAGGCTTTAGTTGCTGTTCTTTCTCCAGCTCCCCTAGGTGTAGGGTTAGGTTGTGTATTTGAGACCTTTCTTGTTTCTTGAGAAAGGCTTGTATTGCTATGTGCTTTCCTCTTAGGATGGCCTTTGCTGCATCCCAAAGGTTTTGAACAGTTGTGTTTTCATTTTCATTTGTTTCCATGAACTTTTTTTTAATTCTTCTTTAATTTCCTGGTTGACCCATTCATTCTTCAGTAGGATGCTCTTTAGCCTCCATGTATTTGAGTTCTTTCCGACTTTCCTCTTGTGATTGAGTTCTAGTTTCAAAGCATTGTGGTCAGAAAATAGGCAGGGAATGATCTCAATCTTTTGGTACCAGCTGAGACCTGATTTATGACCTAGGATGTGATCTATTCTGGAGAATGTTCCATGAGCACTAAAGAAGAATGTGTATTCTGTTGCTTTGGGATAGAATGTTCTGAATATATCTGTGAAGTCCATTTGGTCCAGTGTGTCATTTAAAGTCTTTATTTCTTTGCTGATCTTTTGCTTAGATGATCTGTCCATTTCAGTGAGGGGGGTGTTAAAGTCCCCTACTATTATTGTATTGTTGTCCATGTGTTTCTTTGATTTTGTTATTAATTGGCTTCTATAATTGGCTGTTCCCATGCTAGGGGCATAGATATTTCAAATGTTAGATCTTCTTGTTAGATCCTTTAAGTATGATACAGTGTCCTTCCTCATCTCTTATTATAGTCTTTGGTTTAAAATCTAATTTGGCTGATATAGGATTGCCACCCCAGCTTTCTTTTGGTGTCCATTAGCATGGTAAATGGTTTTCCACCCCCTCACTTTCAATCTGGAGGTGTCTTTGGGTCTAAAATGAGTCTCTTGCAAGCAGCATATCAATGGGTCTTGTTTTTTTATCCAATCTGATACCCTGTGTCTTTTGATTGGGGCATTTAGCCCATTTACATTCAGGGTAACTATTGAAAGATATGAATTTAGTGCCATTGTTTTGCCTGTAAGGTGACTGCTACTGTATATTGTCTCTGTTCCTTTCTGGTCTATGTTACTTTTAGGCTCTCTCTTTGCTTCGAGGACCCCTTTCAATATTTCTTGTAGGGCTGGTTTTGTGTTTGTAAATTCCTTTAGTTTTGTTTGTCCTGGAAGCATTTTATCTCTCCTTCTATTTTCAATGACAGCCTAGCTGGATATAGTATTCTTGGCTGCATATTTTTCTCATTTAGTGCTCTGAATATATCATGCCAGTCCTTTCTGGCCTGCCAGGTCTCTGGGGATAGGTCTGTTGCCCATCTAATGTTTCTACTATTGTAGGTTACAGACCTCTTGTCCCCAGATGCTTTCAGGATTTTCTCTTTGTCTCTGAGACGCGTAAGTTTTACTATTAGATGCCAGGGTGTTGACCTATTTTTATTGATTTTGAGGGGGGTTCTCTCTGCCTCTTGGATTTTGATGCCTGTTTCCTTCCCCAAATTAGGTTAGTTCTCTGCTATAATTTGCTCCAGTATACCTTCTGCCCCTCTCTCTCTCTTTCTTCTTCTTCTGGGATCCCAATTATTCTAATATTGTTTCATCTTATGGTATCATTTATCTCTCAAATTCTGCCCTCGTGTTCCAGTAGTTGTTTCTCTCTCTTTTTCTCAGCTTCTTTATTTTCCATCATTTGGTCTTCTATATCACTAACTCTCTCTTCTGCCTCATTTATCCTAGCAGTTAGAGCCTCCATTTTTGATTGCACCTCATTAATAGCCTTTTTGATTTTGACTTGGTTAGATTTTAGTTCTCTTATTTCTCCAGAAAGGGTTTCTCTTGTCATTTTGTCCAGAGGAGAATAGATGAATGAGAGAACAAAATGCTAACAAGGTAACAATGACCCCAGAAAAATATACACTAAACAAATCAGAAAAGACCTGAAACCAGGGGAAAAGAAAGGGAAAGAAAGAAAAAAGAAAAACAAAGAAAAAGATAAAAAAAAAAGAATATGATCAAATATGATCAGGCTGGTGAATTGATCAGTGCCACACACTAAATTTGGGGCATATTTTGGTCTGTTAGAAGAAACTGCCTCCTAAAATTTTAAAGAAAGAAAAACTTATATATGTACAAAAATAAGGGTAAATATGATGAAGGGATGAAATATGACTGTAAGGATGAAAATTATAAAAGATTTTATAAAAGGAATTGATAAGATAAGAAGTTGGTTGAAAAAAGAAAGAAGAGAAATTTAAAAAAAAAGGGGAGAGAATGTGATTAGGCAGGAGACTAGAACAAAGCCATACACTAGAGGTTTAGGGTATATTTTTGTCTGTTAGAAGCAACTGTATCCAAAATTTTAAAGAGAGAACAACTTATATATATACCAAAAATAAGGTTAACTACTATGAAGGCATAGAATATGACTCTAAAAATGAAAAATAAAAAAGATTTTTTAAAAAGGGATTGATAAGATGCTGGTTGAAAAAGGGAAAAAGAAAAATTCAAAAAAAATAGAAAAAGAAAAAAAGAAAATTACTAAAGAATCATGGGGAAAAAGCCATGAATTCAATATGCAGTATTCCCCTAGTGCTGGAGTTCTGCCGTTCTCATTGATCAGTAAACTTGGTCTTGGCTGGCTGTTCTTGCTGATCTTCTGGGGGAGGGGCCTGTTGCTGTGGTTCCCAAATGTCTTTGCCAGAGGCGGAATTGCCCCGCCCTTGCCTGGTCCGGGCTAAGTAACCTGCTCGGGTTTGCTCTGGGAGCTTTTGTTCCCTGCAAGCTTTCCGTACAGATTTGGAGGACAAGAGTGAAAATGGCAGCTTCCCAATCTCCGCCCCAGAGGAGCTGAGAACTCGGGGCCCTGCTCCTCAGTGAGCCCCCAGAGAAAAGCAGTCAATCACTCCTGTGTCCCAGGTCTCGGGCCACACTCCGTGCTCACCCGGCCTGTGATCGAGCATTTCTATCTCTGGCACCTGGCCCCATGTGGAGTCTCCAAACCCAGCAGATTCCTGCAGTGAGCTCCTGTGCCACTCCTCCCTGGGGAGGAAGGGGAGTCTCCCCAGATCTGCCACTTGTTGGGTCCCTGCTGGAGGAAGAGTGGCCCAACTGTGCCACGGATCACAGTTTTTGGCAACCCCAAGCTGAGAGCCCACTCCTTGGCTCTGTCTCTTCAGCCGGCTTCCCCGCTCTGATACCTGGGAGCTCTGCCGCACTCAGGCACCCCCGGTCTTTCTGTGACCCCGAGGGTCCTGAGACCACACTGTCCCAGCGAGGGTTCCACCCCCCACTTAACCAGTGGAGCGACATCCCTTAGTGGAGCAGACTTCTAAAAGTTCTGATTTTGTGCTCCACGGCTCTATCACTTGCCAGAAGCGGCCAAGGGAGGCCCCCTCCCCCGCCGTCTATCCACCCAAATATCGCCCCAGATTCACTTCTCTGCACATCCTACCTTCCAGAAAGTGGTCGTTTTCTGTTCAGAGAGTTGCTGCTATTCTTTTCTTTGATCTCCTGTCGAGTTCATAGGTGTTCAGCATGGTTTGATCTGATCCCTATCCAGCTGAACTCCTGGGACCAGACGAAATTTAGGTCTCCTACTCCTCTGCCATCTTGCTCCTCCTCTGAAAATATTCTATTCTTATAAGAAGTCCAAATTCCTTGGCATCCTTTTAAGATCCTTTCAAATCTGGTCAGAAGTTCACTTGCCTTTCCTAACTTTTATTCCATTGTATTCATCCATTTCATGCTGTCTTTTCCTAGAATGCCCATTGTCCTTTTCCTCCACCCATGAAACCCTCTCCCCATTTACTGCAAGACCACATTTCACTGCCATCATCTCTATGAAACCCTGTCTTTTTCTTCCTGTTGACTTTATGCTCTGTTCTAGGGCTCATCAGACACAATTAGGAAGGCCATTCTGTGCATATCTCTAGGTATCTTGTGAATGTTCTTGAGAATAGTGCCAAGCATTTCAACATCTCTGAATCCTGGGGGCCAGAAGACTTCCTCCTGCACAGAGGTAACACCATAAATGTTTGAATGTTTGAGTGAATGAATTACATAGGGGCAGATGCTGCAGGCAATAAAAATGAATAATTGACTGTCTTGGTATAGATTATGGTCTAGTAGAGCAGATGAAAAATAGCCACATAATTTGTAAAACAAGCAATTTAAGTATTATTATTTCAGAGCCAAATCCCTTTCTCTTGATGTATTTATTTTTTATTAACTACAAGAATATTTCCCCCACATATATAGTGACCCACTCCTATTACAAGAAATATCAGTCTTCTTGGTTTAATACTAACAATTTATTTGTTTCAGTCCTGAAATTTTAGAGCCCACCTACCTGCTTTAACTCTTTATAAACTGGTGAAAGGAAAATAAATTAATTAAATCAACCTGCTCAAATAGTCCCAGAATTACCTAATAGCTTAAAAAATAATTAACTCACATTGCAAATTAAGGAATCCAGCATTGCAGCAAAAATGTTACTGCTCATCAGTGATGGTTATTGTGATTCAAGTGTGCCATGACTTAAATATTCTTGCCAGGGCACCACCCTGGTACTCCCTCCCCCAGTACAGCCCTAGTGTGTCACTCAGGTTGAAGTCTGCTAATAAGTTTTAGGAGTTTTTTACAGTGTTTAGAACTGTCCTTCACCGGGATTCTAAATTCAAATTTTTTTCCTAAGTACCAGTTGCCCAAATTTCTTTGGACCAAGTTTCTGGCATGGACTTGTTCAGGAAATAGGGTGGGAGGAACACCTATTTTATATTTTAAGTGAAACAACATTCACACAAGAACATTATGCAATAACAAAAAAAAAAAAAGTTTAGTTGGTGGTGAAGTTTAAGCTCTACATCATTGTGACTTTGTTTTGATCATAGAAGAAGCAATCATGGGTTCTCAAGTTGAAGTAACAACACTAATATGGTAATTCCAGTAGACTGCTTAATTTAACAGGCTTAAAATGAAACATGTCAATGTTATAATTGAGAACAAAACTGCTTGTTTTTTTGTCCCTAGTTCCAAGTGAAAAAAATTAATGGACAGCAGATTTTCAGTAGAAAAACAAGTGTTCTACCCATTTTTGCCTCTGCAGAACATGGCCCTGGAGTCCAGTACACAGCAGGAACTTAAAAATTATTCAACTCTGGGGCGCCTGGGTGGCTCAGTCGTTAAGCGTCTGCCTTTGGCTCAGGTCATGATCCCAGGGTCATGGGATCGAGCCCCGCATCGGGCTCCCTGCTCAGCGGGAAGCCTGCTTCTCCCTCTCCCACTCCTCCTGCTTGTGTTTCCCCTCTCGCTGTCTCTCTATCTGTCAGATAAATAAATAAAATCTTTAAAAAAAAAAATTATTCAACTCTGGCGTTTGGGTGGCTCAGTTGGTTAAGCCTCCGACTCTTGATTTTGGCTCAGGTCATGATCTCAGGGTCATGAGGTGGAGGCCCATGTTGGGCTCCATGCTCAGCAGGGAGTCTGCTTGAGGTTCTCCCTCTTCCTCTGCCCCTCCCCCCACCCACACTCTCTCACTCTCTCTCAAATGAATAAAATCTTTAAAATAAATAAATAAATAAATAAATAAATAAATAAATAAATAAATAAAAATCATTCAACTAAACTAAGTTGGCCATATGAGTTAGCTCTGTGACTTAGCATCACTGTCTTGGAGAGCAACTCGCTGAATATATACATAGTAAAATTTAAAAATCTGAATCTTTATGAAATCTTAATAGAAGCAGCTCTAGACAATACTACCTACCCTTAACACCTCAGAGTTGAGGAGGGGGGAAGAAAGCACAATTTGATGCTATACTAAAATGTATTCTAAACCTCATATTTAACTTTTTTTAAACGTCATTTTACATTTTTCTTATAAAAATCTGTTACTTTAACATAAAAAAAATTAAAAAGTATTTATTTACTATTGAATAAAACTGATACCACCCTTCTACCCAGGTTGGAGTGCCTCATTTATCCTGTGGCTTTGAGAACCCATGATTTAACTACCAAAGAACCCTGGCCTTCACCAGCAGCAGAACTTTAGGCCCTCTCCTATTCCCAACCCCTTAGTGAAATGTTCTTTTCTTGTTAAAAAAAAAAAAAATCCCCTTGACATCTAGCTAATTTGAAAAGTAAGTCCTTGTTAATGTCATAATGGGTTCTGATGTCTTAATGTATACCCATTTTATTGGGATATTTTCAAGATAATTCCCTAATACAAAGTAAGGATTCCAGGTGAGGATTCCAGAAATAATAACAAGAGTTGATAGAGATGATTTTGGCCAAACACTAACATTCTCTTTTGATGCCCATCAAATGGCATCACTTCCTATGGCCTACCACACACAGACCCTGCCCTATATTCCCACTGTCTAATTCTAATTCTGCTAAAACTGGGAAGAAGAATAATTCACTTCTATTTACTTTAATCCAGGCATTTTGCTAAATGCTTCATTGGTTTGTCTCATTTAATCCTCACAATAATCTTCAGAGAGAGGCAGTATTTTTATCCCCATTTTATGTTTGAGAAAACTGAGACTCACAGAAGCTATATAACTTTTCCTAGATCACACAGCTACCACATGGTGGTTCCTGGGCATGAATCCAAGAAATTTAACTCAAGAACCTACTTACTCCAGTAATTATACTCACAATATATTAGATTACCTCTATGGAGAATACTTGAGTATGAAATGTATGTTTTTATTTTTGAGATATTAACCAGTAATCCCAAATACTTTTGCCTCATTTTATAGACTCCATATTCTAAATTCTTAATCAGTTCAGTCTCTAACCTCTCAAGGTACTTCTGATTTTCACCCATATTTCCAAACTGTCAGAGAAGTCTAATCAGATTAGATCTCATTTAAAATAGAAGAGTACATCATACAAAGTCTAGAGCTTAACATTTGCTGTCAAGTGACCCCATGTAATTAATGACTAGTTTGTGACCCTAGTTTTTACCTTCCTAAGCCTCAGTTTACTCAATAACATGTCTTCCTGTCAGAATAAAATTGGTTAAGAGAATATCTTGGCTGACATTGGTTTATGTTTAGATTTACTGAAGTTCAGAAAATGAGCACTGATTCTAAATTTAATTCTGCAGCAATAGCTATTTTCTTAGTCTCTATATTTGCATTGAAGTAAAATGAGGAAGATTGCCATAAGATTCATAACACATATAGAAGTTAACTTTAACTACTACTGCTAGTGCTGGTTATCACCATTAGTGTGCAAGTCCTAGAGAAGATTTTCAAAAATTTAAATTCAAAGTATTTATTAACCCCCAAAAAGAAAGCTAAAGTTCCCAATAATTATAACCTTGGTCATATAATAAGTATGTTTTAACCATACTTTATTTCAATAAGATATAATTTTATAATTTCTCTCTTCATTTCTTTCTAATTCAGTAATACTGTAATTTTCTAGAACCCCCTATATGCATATGTACATATATATATACATATGTATATGTATTGAATTGAATAGATTTGATTTCCTCCACCACCTGTAAACACAAATCCACTCATCCACTCCTCTTTCTTTGAAGTTCTCTCAAAACTGCTTTAAACAAAAGCTGCTTTAAACAAAAAACAGCAAGTGAAGCTAACATGTGAATGTGGCTCTTGACTCAGGGAGGTTGTACAACTCATTCAACAAGGGAAGCACTGCAACTTCTTAAGCGCCTTTTCTGGCCTGTACATATACATATATGTGTACACATATCTATACACATGTTTACATTTATACACACACTATTATATGTTTATGAAAACACTGAAGAGATATTTTGAAGAAAGTATTTATCATGATTTTTAAATGTCTAAGCATTAATCAATTTATCAGTATTTGATTATTGTTCAAAGCCCCATGGGCCGTACTGAGAGACGTAAGACATAACTGAGACTATAGACAGGGAGATGAAATGTACAGATTACTTATCAAGGCTTTCCCAGGAAAGGAACAGCAGGAGGCAGGGTGATAATACAGGTTAATTAAGATGGGTTGGAAAGCGAAACTGGGATATGAGACCACTGAATGCAGGCATAGGAGCATAAGTAATGTCTGATGGGTTTGAACTGTGATCCAACATGAGATTTTTCTAGAAATTTATTTGTGCAATTTTGAAAATAGGACTAAGAAATGAAAATATGAAAGCTGGAAACAGGGGCAAAGGTGTTTTAAATATATTTATTAGGTAGTTAATCATTTCACACATAAATTAGAAGAGGAATTCCTTAGCTCTGATGGGTCATGTTACTGAGATTTGATGGCCTTGAACCTCTCAGGGCTGCCCACCCTATTTTTGATCTTCATTACATTTCTTTACCTTTTATCTTTTCCAAACTTTGGCTCCTGCAATCTTCTATTTGGTGGCAATCTATTCAGTCATCCCTGTGGGCTTCTCCCTTCCCTTCTCTTGGGTTATCTATACTATGTTACCTGTATTGTGTTCTAGGCAGAGTCCTCCTTTGGGTGGCAGTCTTGTCCTGCCTAGCCCTAGTCCTGCTAGATAGAGATAATTAGTTGTTACTTTTGAATTGAACTGAATTGAATAGATTTGATTTCCTCCACCACCTGTAAACACAAATCCACTCATCCACTCCTCTTTCTTTGAAGTTCTCTCAATACCATTAAGACACAGCTGCTTTAAACAAAAAACAGCAAGTGAAGCTAACATGTGAATGTGGTTCTTGACTCAGGGAGGTTGTACAACTCATTCAACAAGGAAGGGAAGCACTGCAAATTCTTAAGCGCCTTTTCTGGCCTGGGTCTCCCCGGGTGGGGTAACAATCTCCAACATTTTGACCTATCAACTTAACTCCCCAATCTTCAGTTCCCTAGAGAGTGGGAGTGGGAGAGGAAGGAGTAACATGAACATGATTTAATGCACTCTTACTTATAAAAGTCTATAACAAGAAGAAATAAAACAGTACCCTGAGTTCTTTATTAGATTCAATTCCCAGTGTACAAACATCTTAATTCAACTCAAACAAAATAGTCCACACACATAACCATTTCTAAGGAGACTGTTTTCCTCCCTTCATTAGCCTCCCTCTTCCCTCTTGCATTTATCATTCTTCCTTTCTTTATTTTCTTTTCTCCCCCTCTTGTTTTTCTTCTTTTCTCCCACTTACAGTCTCCCCCCAAAAAACTTTAAGGGCAACCACTGTTCAACCACAAATCACCATAAATGAAGCAAACTCTCCATAAGCGAAAGCAAAACCCTCTGTGGGGGCGTGTCTGAGTGGACGCCCCCTCTTCTCTCTCTCTCTCTCTCTCAATGCCAGACAACAGCACAGCGAAGTTCAAGTGTCCTCAGGAGAGGGAGGTGGTGCTCACTTTCAGAGACAGTCTAATTCCTTCTGCGCAATTTGACCCCAGGAAAGCAGCCTCCCCTTAAGGGCCAAGGAGCCAGGGCACTTTGAAAATGCCCTCCCTGCCCCAACCCAGGGAGAGGTAAGGGGTGTGAAGGCGGGGCCACTGGGCTGGCGACACTCTCCCGAAGGTCCAGCCCTCGCCCGCCTTCCTACCACCTTAGGGAGCTGGCACAGAGAGCGGGATCACCCTCTCAATGAAAGGCAGATGTCCCTTTAAGGTTTGCTTTGCAGCCCGTGGACTTTAGCCTAAACACGAACCCGCGAAGCTGGCTTTATTTGTCCATGTCTCGGACAGAGCCTGGGAGGCTGCCAGTGGGATTTCAGAGACCGAGCGCGCGAAGGGGCGGGCGATGGGGCAGTAAGTCTGGGATATGAAAAGCGTGGAGAGGACCTAGAGGCATTCGTCGAAAACACAGGAAATTCACTCTTCGGCTTCTCGGCGCCGCGACTGACCGGGGCCGGAGACTGAGACCTGCGTCGTCAGAGTGGCCCAGAGCGCGCGGCTCCCGTGCCCAGTCCTGCCGCGTCTTTCCCTCCCGTCCAGCGCGTCCCCCGGGCTCTGCGGGCTCCCCGGCCATGGCCCCCCGACGCCAGGCCAGCCCAGGGGTCGCTGTCGCCTGCTGCTGGCTCCTCACCGGTGAGCGACCTTGTTTTTTCTGAGCATCTGCGTGCGGGGCTCCGGGCTACGTGTGGGTAGGGAGGTACAGAGAGCTCTGGCCCAGAGAGGTGGAGGGAGCGCTGGTTCACTTTGGGACGCTCTCCAGGTAGTCTAGGCAGGTCCGAGTACAGAAAGGAGTGTCTGCGTTTTGTTTTTGATACTAGTTTTGATGTGTTTCAAAACCTTCCCCCGCAATGCTAGGAGGGAGACAGTGCTGAAAACTTTACAAGGTAGAAATGACTTTACAATTAAAGCTGTTTTGACAGTTTACATTGTATTTTAGGACTTTGCGGAATGTCGTTCCCCCGCCTTTATTTATTTATTTGCTTTTTTTTTTTTTTTTGGAGGAAGGAAACTAGAGGGCACCGGATATATATGCAAAGTTCCTACCTTCAGGTTACTCAAGAGTGAGCATTATTGCATTTTCTTGCTGTCAAGTATTCAAGATCCTTTCTACTACAGAAGGAGGAAAGAAAGAAAAGCAAGGCAAAATTGTTTCTTGTCCTGAAATGATGTTTCTATATAAGGAGGAGGAACACTTTGAAATTGAGAAAGGGATAGTCTCAGAGCAGACTATTTTTTTAAATGCAAAATATAGTATTGTTACTTCTGTATAAAAGGTATTTTTAAGGAAGGACTTTAAAAAAACACTGGAAATGCAAAGTTATATCCAGTTTAGAAAAAGGTTGAATCATAGCATTTTCTAAGATTTTCCAAATGACTAACCCATGGTCAGATTTTACCATATACTGAGGGAGGATAGTTGCAATGGTGAAAGAAAAAGGCAGATTGGTGAAGCTTTGTGTGAAAGAAAGTGACCTGATTAATGATTAGGTTAATGGCTGGGTTTAGCCTATCATCAGTATTCAATGTTCAGTGTCTTTACTGCTGGCATGCTTATTGGTATTAGTTAATTTAACATTTTTCCATTAAAAACAGGGGTGATCAGGCCCATTACTCTGATTTAGATGCCCAAGCATTATTAAGTCTTATGAAAATCACTGAGAAATGGATTATTCGCAAGCAAAACATGTTTTCATGGTGAGGTGGTATTAAGAGAGTTAATTATGAGCTATTGACTTTTCATCCAAATATTTTCCACTACTCAGGATGTGTCCAGTAATCCAAACAGTAGTAACTTCTGAACAGCTTTACAGCCAGTGAATGGTTTAACTTACTAGCTACTGTCACTGCCCTTTGCACTTATTTGACCTATGATGCCTCTTCAGCTCAAACTTTTTGGAGGTTGTTTGCATTTTGTTGTCGTTGTACAAAATCTGAAGTTTTCTAACTACTCAAGTTGTACCTTTTTCATTTTACCAAATAAGCAGTCACTAGTGCAGAAACGATCAAATGCAGTTTGCACATCTCCTCTAAAAAGACAAGAATGAAACTTAAAAAAAATAGAGGTTAATAAGTTACAATTTCACATATGTATATAGGAAATATATGTATATATATACAATTTTATATATTATATAATTGAAGATTTTTTAGGTTTAACTATTTACTCATGCCTAAAACAGTCACAGTTGCATACTATGGGTTTTCTGCAATTGTTGGGATAATATGCCTTGCTAAATGCAGAAAAGGACTTAAAGAATAATGCATAGATATTTCTAAATTATAATATTTAATTTCCTTTTGTGTGTATGTGTATTACTCAATCATACTAAAATTTAAAATTTATTGCATCAGAATCAATATGTTCCTCATATATGCTATATTTATAACCATTTCACAACACAAGGATCTGAAATTTGACTTCTTCCTCTCCTTTGCTGGTTTTCCAGTCATCATATTGTCAGCTTTCCTGGAAACTTCTCAACTCATAGAATTCACAACCAACCTGTGGTCTCATCACCATACTTGCCCATGCACACTACTGTAGAGAGCTCTTTTTGTTGCAAATCTGTACCCAACCTCTAATCTATCTTCTTAATAAGTAATTTTCATTATATCTTAGTCTTTTTAGTAAAACAAACAAACAAAAACACTTTCGTGGTTCTTTATTGTCTTCAGATGAAATCCAGAATTCTCTACTGACCACTCGGGGTTTGCCCTAATCTAGCACCTCTCTCTCTTACTATACCTGTATCGGTTTCCTATTTCTGTTGTATCAAACTACTATAGATTTATTGGCTTAAAAGAAAACAAATATGTTACAGTTCTGTAAGTTAGAAGTATCACTGGGCTAAAATCAAGGTGTGGGCAGAGCTGTGTGTCTTCCGAAGGCTGTATCAGGGAGAATCCAGATTGTTCCTTGCCTTTTCCAGCTTCTAGAGGCCACCTGCATACCTTAGCTTGTGGCTCCACCCTCCATCTTCAAAGCCAGCAGAATAGCATTTTCACATCTTTCCTCTGAATCTGCTTCATCGTCCATTTCCTTCTCTGACTCTGACCCTATTGCCTCTTTCTAATAAGGATCCTTCTAATTACAATGGACCCACTTGGATAATCCAGGATAATCTCCTCATCTTGAGATCCTTAATTTAATCACATGTGCTGAGTCCCTTTTGCCATATAAGGTAACATATTCACAGGTTCTAGGGATTAGGACATGAACATCTTTGGGACACCATTATCCTGCCTACCAAAACCCTGAAATGTAAACTTCCCATGAAAGCCAGTCACATTTCCTTACTTTCTACACAATCCTCATACTCATTTTGCTACTGTGGCTATGATGTTGTTTTATATATCTAGAAAAGAACTCCACCCTTCTTCCCACCACCCCCTGCCATCTAAACAAACTCTCTCCAGCCTTCAAAGCTGCCATCTAAAGGAACCCTCTCTAGCCTTCAAAGCTGGGTTTATATCACGACAACAAACCACCATCCCAATAAACTTCCCATTGGATTAAGAATTGTCTTGTATTAGCTTTTAACAGTATTTTAAAATGATTTGTCAACAAAGATTATTATTTTATGTAAGTCAAAGTCCCAGCAAAAAACTAGTGACACTAACTATATTTAGTTAAATATATTTAGTTAATTAACTAAAGAAAGTTTAATAAAGGACTGTTTACAGAGGCATTTAAAGAACTGACAAAAGATGGCGGAGCACCTTAGGACAAACAATAGTGAGAAGAAAGCCTCTGAAACAACAGTGGGAAGAGAAGCCATTACCACTCTTAGGCCTGAGGAGGTAGCACTGTCAGGTTGACTGTGAACTCTAGCTATGAGAGAAGGGCTGTTGAACAGAAGCTGGGGCATAGGAAGAGGAGTGCAGCTAGAGCCAGAGCTGAAGCCCAGCCAGGAGGGAGCAGGAGAAATAAATACCCCCTTCTTTTCCTCCCACCCTCTAATGTCTTGCCCAACCCTCTCATTGGCCAAGTCCAAATGACAGAATTAAACCTCCTGGGGAATAGGGTCAGGACATACAATAACAGAGAACAACTAACACAATGCTGAAAGGCACATATTTATTGGGAACATATTATGTGTGAGGCCTTGTGCCAAAAACTTTACATGTATTATTTCACTTTAATCTCAAAAAAAGGAAAATTTTAGAATATTATTCATATATTAGAGATGAAGAAACCAAAATGCTAAGAGATTAATTTGTCCAAAGTCCCATGACTAGTAAATGGCAAAGCCTGTGCTCAGCTTACTCTCTGATCTCAAATCTCATGCTGTGAAATAATATGCCATATAGACTACCAAATTCAAGTCCATTTCCTTCTTGCTCAACCCTCTGAAAGTTAAAGCCCAGCATAACTGTCTAAAAGACTTTGAAAAGGACCTAATTAATGATGTGTATCTGATATTTTCTTGACTTTTAGGTATATCATGAAATTAGATGATGTCCCACCCTATATTAATTATAACTCAAATAAGACTATCCCTGGATATTCAGAATATAGAGAATGACCCCTATTTGAGTTATATGTCTCTCCTCACTAGAAACATTTTAGTTAGCCTAAGAGCAAGGAGTCTGCCTTTGTGACTTTTTTCAGTTAAGATTTTCTATTCAAAATGAAGTCCAGTGAGGTGATGGCTGAATATGGAAATCAAATACTTACCCATAACAAAGAAATGACCTCCAGTGGCACACAATGGACTGTCAGGAATTACTGAAGATGGTGAAACTCTTTAGTCATTATGATGTCTGTAAAGGTAGCAGTAAATTCATAGGATGTTTGTTTAATAAATAGGCATTGAGAGTAGCAATGAAATATATATGTTTAACTAGTTTGCCTATTTTTCGTCCCTGCTGTTGTGATGCTGTTTTGATGCATAAACTCTTGGGCCACAGCTTATAACTGCTGATTTTACTTCCTTAGATGGATGCTCTTCTGCCTATGTTTTTTCACCTCCAACCCAAGAAACTTCCCATTAGGTTTAGAACTTGCTGGATTTTCATATGCCCCTTAAAATATTTTGTAGAGTAGCTAGCTCGTGTTTAAAACATATTCAGAAAATTAGGGATCAAAATGCTATTCTTTACCTACACAATCCTTCTGTTGTATGAAACACAAAATAGTGTATTTGAATTCATGTTAAAAATTGAGATGAAAGATATTTGGAATTGTTGCCACAATGCTAAAATCAAAATACATTGCCTATCTGGAGTGGTCTGTGACTGGAGAATTGTATTCACTCTCAAAGCAAGTACAGAAGAGTATCAAGAGATGTAAATGAGCTGAATATATTCCTGTCAAGATTACTTAGTTTCTTTTAGCTCTTCTGTTGTGCCAGCTCCTCTGAGGTCTCCAGGCCTTTGCATAAGCAATTGCTCACACTGCTTGCTTACCCTCAAGTCCCCACATGAACGTCATTTCCAAGAAACCCACTGGGGTAAATTGGTCCTCCTTCCCCAGAAACATGTAAGCCTCTAGCGTCTTTGCTTCTATACTATACCACATGATATGGTTAATTAAATATCTGTCTGTCTTCCCAGCTTGCTATATGCTCTGTGAGGGTAGAGTTTATTATCCTTAGTATCTAAGAATAATAGGCACTTGAAAAGTTGTTATTGAATGAATCTCAAAAGATAGACAAAAGACAAACTCATAAATACTTAAGAGATCAGATTGTCTCTTCTAACTGTATCCTCACCTGGAATATATATATATATATGTGTGTGTATATACACATATATATACACACACCCCCATATTTATATCTGATTGAATGAAAGACACCATCAATTGAATAATGCATCATTATTTTATTCACTACGAAGAAAAAAAAGTGCTGCCAATCCAATTATAATTATTAGACTGTTAGAGATGTTGAAAGATGGGAAAATGTGCATCTGAAAATTACAAACATAACATACAGTAAATCTACATAGTAATTTTCTATCACATTTCTTTGTATTTTTAAAAACTGCATCATAAAATTTCAAACATACTCCTGGATATAAATGACATTCTTTCTGGATACAATGATATGAACCTTGTCCCTCTTCTTAGTTTTTTTCTATATGATACAGGGGATAATTGTTCCTCTGTCATCGGCAGCCTCACCAAATCCCAAGAATGAGCTTCGTCTGAATATTCTACTTCAGGAGAAATGTGACAATAAAGTAATCAAAAATGTTCCACTTGCACAGGATCAATGACTAGTTTTGGCAAACCCTAAATTTCTGTCATAAATGGACTAGTGCTAGGGCTATATGCATATGAAGGGACCTAATTTTTATCTAAAGTCTTCTATAATTTAAAAGGAAGATTAAAAAGTCAACTAAGTCTTAAAAGGAGGTTAGAATATATGCACTGGTTGGTATTAAGAATTCACTTTATGTGCAAAAACATTAATATTGTTTTATCCAAACAGTAGATCTCTGTAAAAAAACAGAAACTTTCCCTTTTCCCCTTTTGCCTGAATTAGCTGAATACTTCTCCCAGCTGTCCACTTAGCTTTGCTTGTGGAGGGCACACGGGCATCTTTGAACAACCTGAGGTTAGCACATTCTCTTTACATAACTGATTGCATTTATTATTAGATATTCATAATCAGAGCTCTGGCTTATTCTGCAAAGACCATTTTCTAAACAGGCATAATGAAATTGTCATTATACATTATTTGCAACATTTTAAGATCCTTTCCTCAGTAAGATGTGTTTAAGATAATCATTTTCTTATCTCAGCACGTGTATCTCAAAAATTGAAATAGGTTTTTAGAAACTTACCTTAAGAGTAATCTTCTCTTTAAAATTTTAGTAACATTATAAAAAAGAATGTTTTCCTAATTTTAAGATGCCAGTGGTAGACAAGTTAAAAATTCTGCATTAAAGGAGAACTAACACTTATGCATCTTTTCATATAATGACTACGTTCATATGACAATTGCTGTGCTGGGTTTCAGGAACACAAACAAATAAAAGGTAGGCTCACAGTCTGAAAAAGGCAATAGACAAGCAAAGAAGCAATGATGGGAGGAGCCTCTAAGGTACTCTAAGCAAAGGAAGGAAAAGATAAGTATGTGTTGCAGAAAAGTTAAGTCTTGCAAAAAATATACTAGAAACAGGAACATTTATACAGCCTTACCGTGCTAAGCCCAGGGTATTCAAACAAGATTTCCATTCTTCAGGAGCTCAGAATCCCTGATGCTGTCATACAAACCATTTCTAACATACCATTATAATAGGAAGGAGAATTGTAATCCAATTCACCAATGAGGTACATGAACTCATGCACTAGGGCTGACCTAAGGTTTCCCTGGAGAAGAGATACTAGTATAAATTAATAGTACCCAACAGATTATCCAGCAGTCAACTTTACTGAACCAGTTATTTTTCTAAGGCTGAATAATTATGATCATGTTTAAGTGAGCCCTTGCCCCTTGCTTTGTCTGATCCAGATTTCTAGCTTCAGGTCACTCATTCTTAGAGATATACTACAGTATCTCACGTGTTTGTAGAACTCTACAAAGTATCATAATCTCAATAGAACCTTATAAGGGTTATCAAATGAGAGAGGCAGGACAAATAATCTGATTTACAATTTAGAATGAAAAGTTCAGGTTTGTAGATGTTAGGGGACTTAATCTAAAGTTGCTATAATCTAGCTAGAAAGATCATGACTCATGTCTGCTGACTCTTGCTGTGCAAGTATTAAACTTGGTATTGATCTTTTTCTACTGCAATGGACCTTAGGAAGAATAAAATTCAAAAGGTACTATGCAAAATTGAAAATAAATATGATAGGGTGAGATTATGAGTAGTGTTTTTCTTTTTTTAAAGATTTTTGCAGCATAATCTTTATAATTAAGACAATTTTAATTATTGAATTCAATGCCCTCAATTCTTAAGTATAGAAATGGAGTTTCTAAGAGACTAAGGTCTGCCAACAGAGTAAAAACAATTGACAGGGTAAAAATTACAATCCATAATGCAATATATGTTAAGAAAAAAAAAAGAAGAAGAAGAAGAAGGTAGCGGGAGGGGAAGAATGAAGCGGGGGAAATCGGAGGAGTAGACGAACCATGAGAGACGATGGACTCTGAAAAACAAACCGAGGGTTCTAGAGGGGAGGGGGGTGGGAGGATGGGTTAGCCTGGTGGTGGGTATTGAGGAGGGCACATTCTGCATGGAGCACTGGGTGTTGTGCACAAACAATGAATCATGGAACACTTCATCTAAAACTAATGATGTAATGTATGGGGATTAACATAAGAATAAAAAAAAAATTACAATCCAGGACATTTGACTTCTAGCCCAGTTCTCTTTTTGAGACTGGAATTATATCAAAAACAACAAATTGAAAACTTTTAATTCTAGAGAGATTAATATAAATAAAATAGAAAAAATAGATATAAAGTTACTGATATAAAGGTTTCTATTTTCAAAAAGCCAGTAAGTAAATATAAAATTATAATTTAAAGTAACAAAGCTAAATCATGTTTTTTTCTCATGATTTTGTGTATTTTGGTAAAGAATGAAAATGTCATATACTGCTATCTATTACATAACTGCTATAACTACAGCAGTTTTACAGTAAGAGGAATTACTTTTTACATAGCATTATTAAGTGAACTATAGCTGGTAACAATATCATGCCTTAAGAACTGTCTGTGATAATACTCATATAGCTGCCACACTTTACATCTGATCTACCCAGCTTATCGTCAATATATAAGTGCAAGGGACTTTTCAAGGGTCAGTGGGGGAATAAAAGGATGAATCCACTCAGAGTTCGATAAGAAAGAAAAGTATTCCAATTAATATAATGAATGGTTTCAAATGTGAGATAACATTTAAGCAGGTGCTTAAAAAGAAGTGGGATTTATGGAGACAGGAGTGAGAGGCAGCGATATTTTAAAGAAAGAGAACGGCATGAGTTAAGGGCAGCAAGTAGACAGTTCCCAGGATGTATGGGGAACAAAGATTATTCCTGTAGAATATAAGGTGCTGGAGGGCAGCAAGTAGAAAATAAAGCTGTAAGGCCAAATCATGAAGGCCTTGAATGCTAGGGAATTGGATTTTAATTAGTAGGGAATGAGAACTCTAAATAACTCAAAATAGAAATGCAATTAGTCTGGAAATATTAAGTTACCACACAAAATCTGGGAGAAACATCAGATCACTCAACAGTAAGCTCCAGTTTCTAAAAAATAGTTCCATTTCAGATCAAATAGTAATTCTATGAAAAATTTTGTAGTATGTTCAATCACCAAAGCACATCTATGTTTAAAAAGACAGCCAATGGGGGACCTGGGTGGCTCAGTTGGTTAAGCATCTGCCTTCAGCTCAGGTCATGATCCCAGCCCACATGGGGCTCTCTGCTCAGCAGAGAGTTTGCTTCTCCCTCGCTCTCTGCCGCCCTCTGCCTCCCACTGCCTGCCACTCTGCCTGCTTGTGCTCTCTCTCTGTCAAATAAATAACATCTTAAACAATAAAATAAAATAAAAAATAAAAAGACAGCCCAAAGTAGTTAGGCCCATAATTTAAATAAACTTTTTAAAAGAACCACAGAATTAACAGTCAGTGTGGATTTCCCACAGGTTTTAAGTGTAGAAATATATGCATATTTTTCTAAAGTATAATATTAGATTTTTCTCAAGGATTATAATGGTGTGACCTAGGCCGGGCAGAAGGAAAACTATGTTGAATGGATGAATATAAAGATTTTTAAAAGTAATAAAAGCAAGGAAGGGACTGGTGCCTTTCAGATGCTCTCAGTTAGTTCCTAAGCTGTGGGTCTTGAATTCGTAAAGGTGACAATAAAGGGGAAGTGGCAGTGGATGACAGCACATAATTTGTGGTTGTAGAGATGATTTCGAGCATCTATAATATAGCCTGCACCACTGAACAGAGGAGAGGGTGTCAAGTTAAGCAGGTCTGAATTTAAAAGCTGGTTTTGTGATCTTGAATACATTTATTTTTCTGTAATTCATTTTTTTAATCTACAAAATGAGGATAACAAATATTTACAGAAGAGGATTAGAAGAGTATAGGAAAGTACCTGATGAATATTCAATAAATGATAGCTCTTAAAGAAAAATTTAACACTTACTAAGATCCTACTGTATGCCTGCCACTGTGATTCTGTGGTTTTTAATCTTTGTCAGACTTTGGAGAGAAGTAAATTCTACTTAGAAAGGTGATCAAGGAGCAACTCAAAGTATTTCTCTCTCCCAGTTAGGAAATGTCCTTTGGAGAGGCAAGCCATCTTCACACTTTAGTGCAATCAGTTCCTTACTCAAAGTTGCTGGGTTTTCTTGGAAGTGGAAGAAGGCAGTCTGAGTTAGAAACTTTATGAGGGCACTCAGTATGACAGGAAGGTGTGGAAGAAGAGGAAAAGGAGGGAGAGAAACCACAAAACAAACAATGCCTCTAATTTGAACTAGAGCTTTAGAAGGGATTTTTGTGTCCCCTGAGAATCTCTGAGGAAGATAATTGAGGCATCAGTATCAAGACTTGTGCCAAAATCAGATTCCTCCCTTTCATCCTGGTCTCACCAGTTCCCGGTGGTAATATTCCCTTTCAGTGCCATATACAAGATAAGAAAGAGAATGAGAAGATATGTAGGTAGGACTACTCTGTTCACCTCCTCTATTCTCTTTTTTCTTTTTTTTTTTTAAGATTTTATTTATTTGAAAGAGAGCAAGAGATCGAGCTCATGAGTATGAGCGGAGGGGGAGGGGAAAAGGGAGAGGCAGACGCACGCAGAGCGTGGAGCTTGTGGGGGCTCAATCCCCGGACGCTAGAGATTATTATTTGAGCTGAAGTCAAATGCTTAACCCCCGAGCCACCCAGGCACCCCTCTCCATCTCATCTTAACTCTCAGGGAAACTCTGGTGAGCTTTTTATATTCACTGATCTTGTTAAGAGGCAATCCTCACTTCTCAACCCCCCACAACCATAAAAATGCTAAGTGACTTAAGGATTTTTTTTTTAAATCAATTTTGTAGCCATTCAGTCGGGTTGGTCCTAGTAAATCAGATTTTCTCTACTTCCAATATCCTCAGCTTAATTTAGGCAGTGAAGATCCGGCCCTAAATTTTGGCGACCCAACCCCCCAACCTTAACATTTCACAGGCTGCAGAGCGGCATAAAGCGGAGACTGCCAATTTTGGATTCTGGGATTTCCAGGACATCAGGGAAAACAACTGAGAGGTCCACCCAGGGGTGAATTCCACAGATAGTTTCTTCTCTCTGGGGTCAGTGCTTTAACATCTGGGTAGTCAGATCGTGCAGACACGGTAACTAAGCGCAGAAAACAGCTGGGCACGTTGCTCTGAGCCCAGACCGACCGTGACCAGTAGTTCTTTGAAACCGTTTCTGGAAATACCAACTCCCAACAGGCGCGCAGCGTTTGAGTGCTGATAAGGCAAGCTGAATTTAGAATTTTGGGGCCAAGTCTCACTTTTGCGAATTCCTTTTACTTTTGGTTAAGTTTTTTAACATTGGATTTACCCCGGGTAGAGAAGGTATACGGTGGCAACGTCACGCAGCTGGAAAAATAACTGCACTCACATACTCCCCAGATTCTGCACAAACAGGTTTGGAAGAGAAAACTTAGGAAGTCCAAGTTCAGCATTAAAATAAATGACTCGCCACCAAAGATTAACGAGCACTTCCCTCTCGGTTTACCCTTCGGACGCACCTCGCGCTTAGCGCGCCTGCGCCCGCCAAACTACAACCCCGCCTCCTCATTGGGGACGTAAAACGTGAGCCGAGAGGCGGGACGCGGGCTGAGCATGCGCCCTCATTGCATCAGCCGCTGGGTCTGTGCTGGCGGCTGGTACGTCGGAGAAGATTGTGTTTGCTGCAGGGTACCTCGCGGGGTCTGGCGCGGTGTGCCGGGAGACTAAGAAAAGAAGGGCTAGAGTAAGTGTTCCCCTGGGCCGCTTGAGTCGGAGCTAGAGTATTTCCTTCCTGCCAGGCAAGTGCCCGTAGGAACCGGACCCCGCCCCCTTCCCGGCCTAGACTCTCTTTCCCCTCCCTGTCCCTTTCCCACTGGGGATCTTTTCGTTTCCTCTCGTTCTGCCTGCGAACCCCCGCCGAGGTCATGAAGCTCGTGAGAAAGGACATTGAGAAAGACAATGCGGGCCAGGTGACTCTAGTCCCCGAAGAACCTGAGGATATGTGGCACACCTACAATCTAGTGCAGGTGGGCGACAGCTTGCGTGCCTCCACCATCCGCAAGGTACAGACCGAGTCCTCCACGGGCAGCGTAGGAAGCAACCGGGTCCGCACTACTCTCACTCTCTGCGTGGAGGCCATTGATTTTGACTCTCAAGCCTGCCAGCTGCGGGTTAAGGGGACCAACATCCAAGAGAATGAGTATGTCAAGATGGGGGCTTACCACACCATTGAGCTGGAGCCCAACCGCCAGTTCACTTTGGCCAAGAAACAGTGGGACAGTGTGGTCCTGGAGCGCATCGAGCAGGCCTGTGACCCAGCCTGGAGTGCAGATGTGGCGGCTGTGGTGATGCAGGAAGGCCTCGCCCATATCTGCTTAGTCACTCCCAGCATGACCCTCACTCGGGCCAAGGTGGAGGTGAACATCCCTAGAAAACGGAAAGGCAACTGTTCCCAACATGATCGGGCTTTGGAGCGGTTCTATGAACAGGTGGTCCAGGCTATCCAGCGCCACATAAACTTTGATGTTGTGAAGTGCGTCCTGGTGGCCAGCCCAGGATTTGTGAGGGAGCAGTTCTGCGACTACATGTTTCAACAAGCAGTGAAGACCGACAACAAAGTGCTCCTGGAAAACCGGTCCAAGTTCCTTCAGGTAAAATCTTCTCCAAGGATAATTAAGATTGGGCAGAGGGATTTGTATAAACTACTCTTAAATTTTGGAACCGGGAAAAGTACGAGGGGAGAAAGTGTTCACTGGACTGTGATTGTAAGTGAGATAATGAAATGAAAAGAGAGTTGTTAAATAGACTGTTTACATAGTAAACTTCGCTTAAGTCCTCAAACATATAAAGCCATATTTGTGCTTTTGGCTTTAGGTCACTGCAGGCTGATTAATGGGTACTCTAAGAGATTCTTTTGTCTAACTTTCATAATTATGATTCTAGGTACATGCCTCCTCTGGACACAAGTACTCCCTGAAAGAGGCCCTTTGTGACCCTTCTGTAGCTAGCCGCCTTTCAGACACTAAAGCTGCGGGGGAAGTAAAAGCCTTGGATGACTTCTATAAAATGTTACAACATGAACCTGACCGAGCGTTCTATGGACTCAAGCAGGTGGAGAAGGCCAATGAGGCTATGGCAATTGACACACTGCTTATCAGCGATGAGCTTTTCAGGCACCAGGATGTCGCTACACGAAGCCGGTATGTGAAGCTGGTGGACAGTGTGAAAGAAAATGCTGGCACGGTTAGGATATTCTCTAGTCTTCATGTATCAGGGGAACAGCTCAGTCAGTTGACTGGAGTAGCTGCCATTCTCCGCTTCCCCGTCCCTGAACTCTCTGACCAAGAGGATGATTCCAGTTCTGAAGAAGATTAATGATTGGACCTTATAACTGATAAAAGCTGTGTCTCCATTGTTACATTTTCTTAGCATCCTGACAGAAAGCTGCAAGGCACCTTGTGATTCTTACAGGGATTTCTCATGTATTTGGCCACACTAGGTATTTTGTGATTGGCAGGACATGTGTTCAAACTAAGCAATAAATTAAAAGGAAATAATCGCCATGTACTACCATTTTTATTAATTAGAATAATTTATGTAGAAATTATGAGTTATTTGCAATACTTAAAAATACTTTGTATATATAAGAATGCCTATATATTCTTTGGGATAGATCATAAAATCCCAGTGTCATACTTTGAAATAAGTTTTCCTTAGGAAAAGCTATTTAATATTTCATTATCCTCAGTTTACATTGTTTATTTTAATTATGCATAGTGTTCTTGTACGGGATTTAATGATCCCTTTCCTCCATTTCCTCTACACTTTTTTTTTTAATTTGCTATTTTAAGTGATGGCCAAATAATTTGTAGACTTTTCTAGAAGACAAACTTAAAATGTTATTTTTCTTAAGAGACTTGTTAAATCAGTCATGTTACAAGTAAACTCTTGGTGGGTTTTTGTTTCGCCTTGTTTTACAGTTAATCATACTTGCTTTGGAGGAACACTTCATCAGTTATTTTTAGATCATAGAGTTTTGATCTGCTAGGGATTCTCAAGATAAGTTATTTGAGGTATCTTTATTTTTTTTAAATGCAATTAAGGTGTGTGATTTGCTGTTACGTGGCTAATTAGTGCTAAAGCTGAAAAGTAGTCCCTGCTCTGGGCTCCATTTCTTTGCACTGCCACACTAATTATGTATTTATTTGGCTTATCCTAGATATATGTAGTGCTATCTTATATTTCTATGTGGCATTAGTCTGTGCTTGCACATTCTTAACCAACTGAGCCACCCAGGCGCCCTGTGCTTGCACATTCTTATTGGACTCTCTCTCTACATCCTATTTTAGGGGGTGAAAGGCCTGTTCAGAAAGTTTGATTAAGTCACATCATTAGTAGTATGTGGTAGTTGACTTGTACTCCAGTACTCTACTGTAATGAGGGAGTTTCTGCTCTGCTAATACCTGAGATTTTAAAATATTTTCATTAAGTATTTTGGATGTGCATTTTAAGAGTTCGGGAGGGATCCTTGGAATGGACTTGCATCCTGACCTTTTACAAACCTCAATTTAGCAAAATAATTAGGAAAGGCATTATGAAGAAAGAGTGGTAATTAAGTTTGTAACACATTGGTACCTACTTCAAATACAGATACTAAGAAAACTTTTGCTGTCCTTTCTGTGTCTAGGCTTTTCTCCTGGGACAAGTGCCAGGTCTGGGGATTATTTTTTTTATAAACTTCTAACTAAGCTGAGTTTATTTTAATCTATAATTAGGAATAGACACTTCCTGGGCGCCTGGGTGGCTCAGTTGTTAAGCATCTGCCTTCGGCTCGAGTCATGGTCCCAGGGTCCTGGGATCGAGCCCTGCATCGGGCTCCCTGCTCGGCGGGAAGCCTGCTTCTCCCTCTCCCACTACCCAGCTTGTGTTCCTTCCCTCTCTTGCTGTGTCTCTTTCTGTCAAATAAATAAATAAAATCTTAAAAAAAAAAAAGGCATAGACACTTGCATATACTTTAAAATCACATTTCTACATATCTACCTCCTAAAAATAATTTAGATTGTCATTTTATTGTAAGTCCATAGATATTTAAAATACTATGAAAAGCATGTTATTAAATCATTTGGTAGGTGGATAGAAATGAAACTGCTAAGATTCTTAACGTTAGAACCTGATTGATAATGACTCATATTATCAGTAAGAATTTGGAGACTTGGGGCATATAGTACTCTCATAATCTATGCAGTACTGGTTAATCCTAGCTCTGTTACCTACTGTATTAGAAACAAGGAGAAATGAAACCTACCCATAAATCTGACCAATACATTTTAGGTCAAAGGTTCTCAAATTTAGCTGCTTATTAGCCTGAACTTGGGAGCTTTTAAACTCGTTACCATGACTGGATCCCAGACTCAATGACCTTTCACCCCTAGAAATGGTTTTTTTTAGCTCTCCAGGTGATTCCATTAGGTATCAAGACTTAGAACCAATGATTCAGGCCTTGCTGTTCAGAAGTGTGGTCCATGGATAACCAGCAGACTATGGACCAAGACCCTGAGAGCTTGTTAGAAACCAGAATCCTGGACCTTCTGAGTTTCAGTCTGTATTTTAACAACATCTCCAGTTGATTACTATGCATAATAAAAACTGATAAACATAGGCAATAGTTTATTCTCCCTGTACCAGTAAAAATCTCTGGCTGGGGTTGCCAGCCATAGAGAAGAACATTTGAGTCTCAAGGTTGATTTCAAGAGCGTTAATTGGCCAGTATTCAGCTTAACTATCTATAAAACTTCTCGAAATAAAAGCGTATTTTTTTTTTTGTCTATAAAGTACTTAAAATATCTTCAAGAATTCCTATTTTTAAAAAGTTACATTTTGGGGTGCCTGGGTGGCTCAGCTCAGGTTTTGAGATGGAGCCCTGCACTGGGCATGGAGCCTGCTTAAGATTTTAAAGTTTAAAGTTTAAAAGTTTTAAAAGATTTAAAGTTACATTCTGTACCATTGTCAAGAGTATTAATCTTCATATATGTATAGGGTGAAATACCAAAATAGTGATAGCATATAAAATTTAAAAATTAAATTTTTTTACTATTCTCTAAAAATCAAAATGAACCATAAGTCTTTGGAAATCGTATTCAGTAGTCTAATTCATTACTATGAATGTCTAATTTAACTTCTATTCATTAATAAGGAACAGTTTGGTTACAAATGGAAACACCTCTCAAGGCAATGTTGTACTGTAAATGTCCATTTACCATGAGGTACTTGTAAACAAAGATTTGCTACCCTCCCCCGCCCCTGCAGTATAATAAATGAGAAGCTGACAGATTGTTTCATTTTACTCTAGGTATGAAATATATCAAGTTTATTTTGCTAATAGGTCCCCCATTTATATGTTAAGTATTTTGCTAGCTTTATGTCTGGATTGTTGATTCTGGATTTCATTTCATTTCACTCTTCTATACAAGGTGGATCTTTTTCCACCCAGATGCCACTATAGTAGCTTTGTAAAACTAATTTTCCTTTATCTCTACCTATTTTCTGTCATTAACTTTATTTTCCTTTTTTAATCCCTGTGACCAGTTCTCTTAACCTCAAAATATCTTTAACAGAAGTGATTCATATTTTTTGCAATTCATGTATTGTGGAACTGAAATTTCCTTCATTGCTAAAAATAAAAGTACACAGATGAATGGTGTATATGTGAGTTCCCCAAAGTAAAAGCTGTTACTGGGGAAAGGAGTATTGTGCTTTTAAATCAGATAGTTTTCCAAGCAAATAAGATTGGATATTTGTGTTCAGTATCAGAATATGTTGAATTGCATGTTGAATAGGTGTTTCTAAGGTGATTCTGAGTGTTTGAGGAGAAAGAAACCCTTTGCCTGTGTCCAGATCCTAGAAATGGGGCATCTATATTTATATTATACCCATTATTAAAGGTGATACATTTAGTTTTATCCATTTGGTTTTTAGTGCCTACTTTGATCCAAGCACTGAGCTGGGTTTAGGAAAGACAAACATGTAAACAAATCACTGTTAAAAAAGCAACTTGTAGAAAGTGTAAGAGAGCACAGTGTTGGAAGGGGTCACTTTTAGGAGGAACTTGATAGAGCTGGAGCCAGTAAATTTACCTAAAATGGTGAGAAGAACCCCAGAGAGGTTATTGGGAAAAGGAGAGGGGCAGGGTAAGTATGCTAATCACATTAGACCCTCCATGCCACAATAAAGAGTGGTTTGACAGTAATGAGAAACTACTGAAAAGTTTAAGCAGGAGAATGGCATGTTTGCATTTCACAAATATAACTGTTCAGCAGTATCAAGGATGAATTGGAGGAGGCAAGAAGACTGGTTAAGAGAATGCATATTAGAAAAACCCTGGGGAAAAGCAATGTTGGCTTGAACAAGGGTAATAACAATAATCCTTGCAACAAGAATAAAAAGAAGTCAATAGGCAATATGAAGAGATAGGATCAAAAGGACATAGGCTGCAGATTGTTGTTCAGTTAAAGAGTAGACCATAGGGGTAAGTCTCAGATTTTTTTTTTTTAATGTGGGAGAGATGATGGCACAATTCAAAAAGCAAAACAAAATAAATCCAGGAAATATAGGAAGAGAAGCTGGCTTGCAAGGAAAAACAGTAAGTTCAGTTTTGAATCTTTAAGGGCATCTGGGTGGCTCAGTCAGTTAAGCATCCGACTCTTGATTTTGGCTCAGTCATGATCTCAGGTTGTGAGATTGAACTCCAAGTCCAGCTCCATACTAGGCATGGAGCCTGCTTAAGATTCTTTCTCCCCCCTCTGCTCTTCCCTGCCCCCCTCCCAACACTCTCTCTCAAAAAAACTGAGGATGCCTGTAGGACATCTGAAATGCTCTTCCACCAGATTTCTATATGCTCACTTACACTCTTAAGGTTTTTGCTAAAAGTTCACCTCAGTAAGTTCTAAGCCAGTCTTAAAAAAAGATAACTTCTCCAAGATTTCTTTCCAAGCCCTTCTTTGTCTTAGTTTTCTCTATAATGCTTATTTCATTTAGTTGTTTTGCTTATCATCTGTCTAGAATGTAAACTCCATGAGGGCAGACTATTGTATGTTAGGTTCATTGCTATATCCTTAATGCTAAGAACACTGGCACACAGTAGATGCTCAAAATATTGGGGGGTGGGGGGGGGTAATGATTGAATGAGTGAATTCATTCAGTCCCTTAGTTAAGAAGGTCCCTTAGTTAATTGAGCACACAGGCCTGAAGTTCAAGAAAAAGCAGTTGGCTGAGGTTAATGATACAAGAATTGTCAGCATATAAGTAAACCTGAAATCAGAGAGAGAAAGAAAGGAAAAAAAAAAAAAAAAAAGGCCTAGCAAGAATTAGTAAAGCTAGGGAAAAAGGCCAGGCACAGAAGCATAGGGAAATAGATAATCTCTTTAAATGTTCCTTGACTCCATTACCAAAGTCCTTTAAAGTAGAGATATTTCTATGTTTCAATAATTAATATGGTCAGATAATTATTTTTTCCCCTACAGAGCTCTTTAATGTTCTAGAGATATACAAGTAGAAGAGCCAAAGTGCCAAAGTGTTGATTACATAAAAGTTGAGTTTTAAAAGTTCCTAAGATAAAAAATTTCTAAATTTGAGGGCAAAAGCCAAATTACTTTTGTATATGGGTTTTAAGTGAGTCTTAATATGCATATATATTTGCAAATTTAGTATATGAAAGTTCCAATTAAAAAAAGGATATAGTAGGGGTGATAATTGAACTTATTAAGAGACTTTTTCAGGATTTCCATAACACAGGAATTATTAGCAAGTTCTGTCTCATTCAGGCCAGGTTTATAGCAGTATTACTGCAATTGGACCCTTAACCCTTGGGCTCCCTGTCCGTAGCATCTTTGATTTCCCTCAGCACACTTCTACTCCCTGCAGAACCACAAGTGTCACAACTGTGGCATGGATTTTGCAATGTTTTATTTATATTTATTTTAAAAATTGATTTTGGTCAGCCCATAATTTTGTTTATACACATTTTTCGGTAAATGAGTTTCCAAGTAGCAATTTTAGTGAGGACTTAAAAAGAAGCACAACTTCAGATAAAGTTTTCAAAACCTCTAAATAGTTGTCTTCATACTGATGTGTCAGCATCTTTAAGGTTTATGCAGAGGTTCAGTTTATGTATTCTAGGAGATGTAGTATTTTAGACAAGCGCTAGTCAAGATTTTCTTAATGCATTATGTGCACTGCTGATCAACTGGCAGTTTAGTAGAAGTTTAGCGCAGAAATGTTACTGAAAAGTCCTAATGATTTCTAAGGGAGTTTGAGATGGGAATATAATACTTGTGTGTATTAATGATGCCTTATTTAGAAAAGATTCAAAAGTCAACAATGCAGTTGGTTAAGATATTGGGCAGTAAGGTCCATAATAATGGTCTTGGAGTTTAGCAAGAACAATCGGAGTAGTTACTTAATGTAGTCATCAAGTAACAGGTAAATTTCACTAAAAATGAAAAATAAATTGGCCAAATTCAATAAGGAGCTAGTTAGATTAGGAAAACTATAAAAAGCATTGACAAAAGATACTTGTTAAGCTGAAGTAGAGATGATAAAATCTCATTTGTCCTTTTTCTTTATATAGCAAGAATTCTTCCTTTCTAGGGAGTGTTTGATTTAGTATCACCATCTGTATTCTCATCCCTATTTTAGAGTGTTCTTTATAGATTTCTGAGTGTAGTAATTTGTAAGATAACCCATTTACATTGCAGTATTTAATTTCTGTATTTTAAGAAACATGTCAGTATATTCTATTGTGATAACTCTGGGAAAGAAACTGGGATATTGTGAATTTGTTAATTTAAATTGAGGTGAAACTAATGCATTTACTCAAGGAAAATCCACTCTTGTGTGCAATACTTTAGCTGCAAACAAAATTGAGGCTATCATTTTTGCTCTTGACAGTGAATATTTTAATTCTGTAATAGCAGCATCAATATGGGAAAGGTCTTACTTCCAGGTGCCAGTCACTAAAGTTTGTGACATTTATGATAAATTGTGGGGACTTGGAGTACTGCCTTCTTTTAAGTTCCTTTCTCAGCCCTTAACATTCCCCACCTTAAAATCCCATTATTTAGAATACTAGTATAATGGAAATGTGCCTGTTTTCCATATTGAAAGAGAGTTAAAGGACTTAGAGCTTATTTCAGTGTAGGGTGCCACATTTGGTTCAGAACTATCTGGCAAGCTGTAAGCACAAGAGAAAAATGTCTTTACAGACAGCAGTGCCTCGCCATTCACAGGGTTGGCTCCACTGTCCCAAATCCGGGAATGGACAACATATCACAGTATAGGTAACTACATACTTATTGAGGGCCAGGTCTGTGGTAAAGTACTTTAGACTGAATTTTTTAATTCTTTGAAGAGTCCTGCGAGGAAGATTTTGTCATTACTATCTTCAGATAAGAAAACAAATTAGAAGAGGTTAAATCATTTGCCCCAAATCACATAGCTAGTGGGTGTGAGGATGTGCCTACTCAAGCTATAATCTAAAAAATGTAGGAATGCCAGTTCATTCCTTAGTTTTCTGTTTGGAGTAGATCACATGTGCCTAGAAATAGAAGAATTATTCAATAACACTAAATTTTATATAATCAGCCAAAGTTTAAGCAATCATTTTATAAGTTTTTTATTTACCTACCACTATTATTTTTCATCTCTCTATGAGTCTCAGGAGCTCAAACCTATGGCATTCTATCTAGCATATGAGAATTAGAAAGTGTATGGAAACTGTTGCAAGACTATGTATTAAACCAATCCCCTCAAGCCTTTAGTTAGCCTCTATTATTATTTCACACCCAGTTTTAGCAAGCTTGTTTAAAAAAAAAAAAATTTAAACCTACTATGTTAATTCATGCATTATTTCACCAAACACATATTTACTAAAGTGTCTGAAGTAGCAGGAACTATGCTGCCCTTGGGTATGCAAAAATGAATTAAGAGTTTTTTTCCCTACCTTTCATCAGCAAATTAAATATTGGGAGAGATGATCACAAGTGGCCAAGCTGACAGAGGTTCAAAAGAAGAAAGTCTAGGGCTGAAACTATTTCACTGGGGTCTGAGGACATTACTGTATTATAGTAACTGATGTTCATATTGAGGAAAAGATTGAATTACATTCAGTGTATTCTGTTAAAAAATCAAGGAAATATAATGTCTTTCAAAAGTATTTTCTTCCAAAATTATTAAAAGTTAGTGGTACTTAAAGAAATCTTTAGCTATCTGTCATACCTAGAATGACAGTTCCAGATAGCCAGAGTTTTACTAAACCATAAGATCTCAATAATAAAACAGAAATAATTGTTGAAAGATAAATTCTCATTAAGGAAAAAACTCCAATAGATTTTAGTTGTAAATTTATCAGACAGAGATGGGAGGTCCTGTGAGTTCAAGTCTATGTTCCAGAAGTTTTATGTCTGGAATTTTTCATCAAGTCCTAGTGTAAACATTGACAAGAACTTTTTGTTTGACACTGTTATGAAAAATTGCTCTGTGAATATAAAGCATATTTTAATCTTTTATTTCACCTCATTGATCCTGGAACCATAATTTGTAGTTTTTTCTTCCTCTGCAAGTGTACTGTTGACAATGATAGGAGTCACTTTTTTCTAGGGGGAGGGGTTTGAGGTGGAGGAGAGGGAGATTGAAAATACATTGCCGTGCATGCCTGTGAATCGTTTAGAATCATGAAAGGTTCATGCTGTAAGGAACCGTATATGTCATCTGGCCTGCTCACTTCATGATATAGATGTAAACTTGAGGCCCAGAGAGAGTTGGTAACTTGTTCAAAGTCACATGAATAGCAGTTTTTCATAGGGTTCACATTCCTGTTTGATCCATCCTGTTCGAATTTCTTACCCGTTTTCTTGTCACCAATGCATATTGGGAGATGGTTAGGTTTGAGAAACAAGGAAATTAGGATCTTAGAATGCTTTAAACCCTCATTTACCAAATAATTTATCTTGTGGCAAAGCAGTTTCTCTTTCGGCAGCATCACTGAGACCCAAACTTAGCTTTGAATTTCAGTTGTTCATTCCTTGGAGGAGTATTTATCTTCTGCTAGAGAAAGATCCTGCCTCCTACCTTTCTTTTTCTGAGAAGCATTTCATTCTTCTGACAACCATTTACTAAGTGCCTACTATGTGCCAGGCACTTTGCCAGCCCCCAGCAATATAAGGTGAGTAGAAAAGATTGCAGTCCCTTCCTTACAGGGAAAGCCAGTCTAGGATGGGGAACAGACAGTAAACAAGCTATCATGGCACTGCAATTGGTACAGGAATAAGAAATGTTGTAGAAGACACATCACCAAAGGCAAGGGAAGCAAGGGCAAAAATGAACTATTGGGACTTCATCAAGATAAAAAGTTTTTGCACAGCAAAGGAAACAGTCAACAAAACCAAAAGACAACTGACAGAATCGGAGAAGATTTTTGCAAATGACATATCAGATAAAGGGCTAGTATCCAAAATCTACAAAGAACTTATCAAATTCAACACCCAAGGAACAAATAATCCAATTAAGAAATGGGCAGAAGACATGAACAGACATTTCTGCAAAGAAGACGTCCAAATGGCCAACAGACACATGAAAAAGTGCTCAACATCACTTGGCATCAGGGAAATAACAAATCAAAACCACAATGAGGTACCACCTCACACTAGTCAGAATGGCTAAAATTAACAAGTCAGGAAATGACAGATGTTGGCGAGGATGTGGAGAAAGGGGAACCCTCCTACACTGTTGGTGGGAATGCAAGCTGGTGCAGCCACTCTGGAAAACAGTATGGAGGTTCCTCAAAAAGTTGAAAATAGAGCTACCCTATGACCCAGCAGTTGCACTACTGGGTATTTACCCCAAAAATATAAATGTAGTAATCTGAAGGGACACCAGCAAACCAGTGTTTATAGCAGCAATGTCCACAATAGCCAAACTATAGAAAGAGACCAGATGTCCATCAACAGACAAATGGATAAAGAAGATGTGGTGTATATATATACATATATATATGTACACACACACACACACACACACACACTGGAATATTATGCAGCCATCAAAAATTAAATCTTACCATTTGCAATGACATGGATAGAACTAGAAGGTGTTATGCTCAGCAAAATAAGTCATTCAGAGAAAGGCAATTATCATATGATCTCACTGATATGTGGAATTTGAGAAACAAGGCAGAGGATTATAGGGGAAGAGAGGAAAAAATGAAACAAGAAGAAACCAGGGAGGGAGACAAACCATAAGAGACTCTTAATCTCAGGAAACAAACTGAGGATTGCTGGAGTGGAGCGGGGTGGGAGAGATGGGGTAACTGGGTGATGGACACTGGGGAGGGTATGTGTTTTGGTGAGCACTGTATATTCGGTAAGACTGATGAATCACAGACCTGTACCCATGAAACAAATAATACATTCTATGTTAATAAAATAATAATTAAAAAAAAGAAATGTAGTAGAATGTAGGAGCTCAGATGGTGCTCTTAATTCAGACTGGCTTCACTGAAGAGGTGCTATCAGAGCTAAACTGATCAATTCCAGAAGCCCACATTGATCTTCCATTGTTTTCCAGAGAGATAAGGCAAAGAGAACTGAGGACATTTACCTTTTAAAGCCCCTCAAGTTTATTTGGTACCTTTTTCTTCTATGTAGGGTCACTGTAATCCCTAAGCTCTCTAGATGTTAAATATTTACAGTAAAGAGTCAACAAACCTAAGAAGAAGAAACATCATGGAGAAAGGAGATTACATCACCTCCTACCCTCAAAACTGAGTGGAAAAGTACAAGTGGAATGAGAAGTACGGATCAGGGACCATGACTGAAATGACCGGAGATTCTGGAACCTTTATATTTTCCACGTTTTTGTTTTCTCCTGTTCCTCTGTCATGACTAACAGCAAAACAGTTAATCCAGAAAGGACAGCAAAGAAGGAGATGGTGAGAGGGAGAGCATGGGACATTATGTCCTACTCCATAGCCATTCTTGGAAGAGAGGAAGTCCAAAAGAGAGGGGCTGATGGCAGCTACCTCAGGGCAAGGAAAGCAGACCGCTGGCCAGCTGTCAAGAAAGAAGTGACAGGGTACTTGCTTAGGTCTGGGGAGGGGGCCACGGGGGGAAGGCCCAGAGGCTGGACAGTAGAAGGACCTGCTAGAGTCTTTCCTCTTTCTTTATTCAGCATTTTATCCTCAGTGTAAAATTTAGGGAAACACCCTTAATAAAAAGGAATGACTTCTCTCTTAAGTAGTATGTTTCACTAACTGGCCAACATGGATGGGGTATGGTGGAAGGAAAGGAAATTTTCTGCAGAAGAGAGAAAAGAACAATATAAAAGGAGGAATGACTCTGGGAACAGCTCTCTGACCCTTTGTGTCTCTTGGTGTTCTTAACTGAGTGAAAAGACATGGAATACATGTGGAATGGTGGGGAAGTAGGAAGAGCTGAAGTAAAATTATCTGCCTCATTAAATGTAGTCATATATTTTTTTAAAAAATTAATCTGTTATCACTAAAACTCAGATACTAAATTTCTCACTCTGGGCCTAACTCCTTGCCTAGAACTTAAGAGAGCTTAATAAGTGTTAGAATTTTTCTTATCTTTCTGGAAATCATCTTCACCTTATCTGACTCCTCTACTTGCCCTAAGTCCCAGTAAAATATAGTGGGAAATGGGGTGAATAGACAGGAAATACAGAGAAAGACAAGACCTTTTGATAATGGTTTGTTATGGATTTACTCTTAGATTTGCGTTTGATGCATGTGTTCACATATATTCTTCTGGATGAATTAGAAACTAATTGTCAGAATCAAGAGTATAGTACTTGAGACTGTGGAAAGGATGTTACATACCAAAAATTACAATGTAATTTGAATGCTATTTGCCACAGTTACCAAAGATCATATATAAGCATTTGCAAAAACATTGCATTTGTGAACAACCAAAATGAATCACAGCAGAAGAAATCATTTGGCCATTTTCAGAGGACTCTGTGGCTGTGGCAGGGCAAACATGAAAACTGGCCTGTGAGTCAGGAGATCAGGATGTACCCAGGCCCTACCATTAGGTTGTGTTACTTGAGGAAATCACTTCATTCTTTTGAGCCTCTGTTTTTTCATCAATAGAATGAGGAAAAGACGGGTGGCCCTTGATTTCATAGTTGCTCTTGCAGATCTCTGATTCTACTGGGTACAGTAGCAATAACTGCTTGTTATTTTTAAAATTTGTATCTTTCCAGCAAAATAAATCTTCAGTGATTCTCAGGTTTAAAAAGAATCTATTTTTCACCATATTCCAAAAGCTGCCAAATTTTGGGTTTGGCTGACTGCTAAAGAGAGCAGCCTGCTAGGAGCAAATTCCAGAGCTGAGGGTCATTTATTTGGAATGCTTTGCCAAATACTCCCATATTTTCAAAGTTGTTGGGGCCTTTAAACTTGAACATTCGGGGAGAAACAGTTGTTTAAGACACTGTTTCAATAGGTGCACAAAAATTTTGAAGTTTACAGATATTTTTTAATCATTTGCGACATCCCAATGGCATGCCAAGTTGCATAGTCCTGCCACTTTCCTCCTTGTTATTTTCCTTCCCTATCAACTGATTGCTGTCCCAAAGAACTGGACATGAGAAAAACACAGGTCTTTATTTATTCTGGAATGTTCTTTCAGTTTGACCAGTGGTTCTCAAACCAGGCTGCACATTAAAATCAACGAGGGAGTTTTAATATCACACTGCTGACTGGGTTCCACCCCAAGACAATTAAGTCAGAATACTTGGAAGAAGAGCCCAGGCATGTGTACATTTAAAAAAGTTCCCCAGGTGTTTCTTATCTGCAGCCCCGTTAAACCATGGCAGGTCATCACTAAGTAAGCTGGTTGGCTTTAATATGTTCTGCGGCCACAATGCCAGTCAGCTGCCTAGCTAAGAAAAAGAGATGGAGCATAGAAAAAAAATGTGGAATTGTAGATTAATTATCTCCACTAGTGAAAAGACAACTTCAAAAATTGATGAGGGGAATTTATTTCTTTAGCTTTAGTGCCTAAGTATGGGATTTGTCTGTATCTTTGTGTATTGACTTGCTATAATAAATTCACAATTTGGACTAATGTTGACCAATTTGTGAATATTTATTGATGCCTTTTACATGTGCATATGTTACTAGGTACAGTGGGGAAGGATACAAAAAAGTAGAGAAACTCATTCCCACTTCTTGAAGGATGGAGCATATAAATCTTGGGCTGCAAGAATTATGTAAGACAGAACCAAGACAGCAAAATCATATATTGTACAGAGAGTAAAAGCTAAAATTGTTGATAAGAAGATAATATCAAATTGGCTAGACTCTCTTGGGTAGATGGTATTTAAGTATGAGCCGCCTTTTTTTTTTTTAATTTTAAGATTTATTTATTTATCTGAGAGAGAGAGAGAGTGAGCAGTGGAAGGGGTAGAGGGAGGGGGAGACAAGCAGAGTCCCTGCTGAGTGGGGAGCCCAACACAGGTCTCGATCCTAAGACCCTGAGATCATGACCTGAGATGAAATCAAATCAGTTGTTTAACTGAGCCAGAGTATAGGCCACCTTCTAAATGTCTTCTTTCACTCAGATGGCAGGAAGCAGTGATAAAAACATTGACCCTGAACTAGAAAATCTTAACTCTACCACAGATGAGCTCCATGACCTTGGGCAAGTCATGTTATCTTTATGATCCTCAAATTTAGATTTATGAGCTTCAACCTGCAAAATGGGAAAAATGATTAAACTTGCCCTATAGAGTTGCAAGGCATAAATGATATGATTTAAACAAAATACCTGAAAATTATTAAGAGATGTATTTAACTTAGTTTAATTCCTCCTTCCTTTTGTATCTTTTTTTACCCTATGTACCACCTAGGCACCAGATCAACTGTGGAGGTATGATGCAAAAGAAATACTTCATGTCCTTTCCTATCATAAATTTCTACCATCTGCCAAAGAGATGTTAAAAACAGAAAAAGTGGACCCACTCCCTCCAGAGTTACCTTCAGTGAGAGATGGGTTAGCCAGACCATGCTTGGCATTTATAACATTTTCATTTCTTCATATTCAGATACATATTCATGTCCTACCTCATTGCATAAATAATGGAGGTGAAAAACTCACTCTTGTAACTGTTATAAGCCAATAAAGAAAAGGAACACAGAAGAGCACATTACACTTTTGAAGTTCATGCCAGGAATAGTAACTTCTCAAGGTGACCACTGTGCACACAGAGAGAACACTAACCACCCAACTAAGTAGTCCTGGCTCAATCTGCAGGAACCATAGAAACTCACACAGACCCATGATGCTGAGGCTGGTTCTATATCAGGCATGACCCATCATTAAACTCCCAATCAAGTTAAATTTATGTTAATTCTTAGGTTAAACAATGTGTTATCTTTTCCTCCTTAATTTTCACCTTAATTCCTATGGTATCTATTAATTATTTGAATATCATTCCTCAACTGCTCAGCTTTCTTTATCCGGGGATTCCAGCCATGCAGAAGTTATAAACAAATCACAGTTCTCTTACTATTTCTAAGTCAGTTGCAAACAACAGAAAGTAGCTTTGATAATGTAAGTAATAATGGAATATTTTGGATGATGAGGAGGTTCAGGGAGAAAGGAAGCCACTGTCAAACCTGTGCTACAGAAATTATCTGTGTATGACAATGCAGCTGATAAAATTGCCACCCCAGGCAGTTACTGGACTTAAAACTCAACCAGAGCTTCTGAGAACAATCTCTAGTGGACAGGAATAACAGATGGGTTGTCCAGAGGTCCCATGTCCACAATCTGTGGACCAGAAGGCAGGATAAAGGGCTATTGTTTATTTCCATCCCCATCTCCTATGTACTCTGGAATTCTACCCCATTCCCCAACTAGGAAGACTGTGTGGAGAGCCAAAACAACAACAAAATAGCCACTAACCATTGCAGAACAGTGGAAATAAGAGAACAAACATTTACTAAATCCTTTACCAAGGCAGCCACTATACTGGTGGTAGGGATCCAGGCCCTGCAGCCAGACTGGCATTGTTCAAATCCTAGCTCAACCACTTGCTGGTGCTGAGCCCATGCTGGAACCCATGTCAGTCTGACTTCAGGGCCTGAGGCCCCATCACTATGTCACTCAGTTTAGTCAGACAGTTTTTAACTCTTAAGTTCCTCATCAGAGCAAAGATGCCAATTTTTTTGAAAATCTTAGCATCCTTTTCAGGCTTCATATCTGCTTGGAAAAAAATCACCTAATCATATAAATTAGTTGTATAATTGACACATTTTCTTTCCCTTTACCTATCTTTTTTTCTTAAAAAAAAAAAAATTACCTTAAATCTGGACTCAGTTTTCTCCTGAGCTCCTGAATGGATATCTGATTCACCAACAAACACTTAAAAACCAGCCTTATTGATAGATTTAAAATGGTGAATCATTTAAATACTCAAAATCAATGTCTCTACATTTTCAGCCTGGGAAATTCTCAACAAGAGATTCAGTATTAATCCTGAGGCATGATAGAAGTGCCAGAGATTCAGAGGATGCTTGGCTTCTATATTCTCAGGTCTTCTTGAGGTTGCCTCAGGCCACTTACACCTCTTTGTTTTTCCCTGGCTAATATCAGTTCTGGAAGGAAATGAAAGTCAGGAAAGAGAAAGGTGATGTTTTACCTCCCCGCTCCCTACACACACCTGTCCTTAGCCTAAACATTATTTTTCAACTCAGCTATCAAAATTCAAGCATGGAAGAAGAGGAGTTATCAAATACATCCAGATTTCATGTTGGGTACCAAATGCTAAGGAGATTAGGCCACAAAAATTTAAAAGAACATGGTCCATCAGGTTTTTTACTCACCTACAGTTAAATCTAAATTTGGAGGTGAGCCAAAATTAAAAATATAAAACATGCAGCAAGTGCTTATCTTCCACTTTCTAAGGTTTCCAGATTTCAGGGATAGGCAGAACAGTGAATGGTACATACTTAACCTAAAAAGTTATTCATTCTTTGTCCGAAATTCAAACTTATCTGGGTGTCCAACTCTATACTCTCTTTAGCACTGCTGACCATGATTGGCTTGGGTAGGAGAGTTCTTTGTTTGGGTGGGTGTTGGGAGAAGCACTGGTGAGTGTATTCCTATCCAGGACTGGTTTTGGCTCTAATTTTAGAGCCTTTGTTGGAAGAATGGAGAAGGACTGATCTCTTCTGTGTTTGGAAAACACTGATCGAAGGCTTTCAACAATAGCTTTGAATGTAAATAAATGTCTACTTAGCAGTCATCTTTTCCAGATGATTCTTATATTCTAAAATAACAAGATCATCACTTTTCTCAATTCAGTCACCTGAGACCGTTACTCCAAGGAGATACCTCAATGCAAGGCATCTTTACAGTAGTAATGTTAATGATGCAATCTGATAATGTGCGGTTCTCCTACAAAATAAAACTACTAATTACAAATAGGCTTATACTCTTGACAAATTAAGGAGGATTAACTTAAAATTTATCTAACAGATACTAACTCACAAAAACTTTGTAAAAGCAGGAACAACATATAATAGGGAGACAGTATTAGGCAGTGGTTAAGGATAAAAGCTCCAAAGTTTAATATCTCTAATACTGACTACTTCAGTGACTGACTTCAGTTTCCACACCTGCAAACTAAGTGCCAACCTAATAGGGTTTTTTGGAAATTAAGTGAGATTATTGACACTTTTTATAATGCTTGGTCCAGAGCAAATGTTTAAGATATTTTACCTGTTTTATATGGTATATCTAAAATTTATCTCCTTGGGATTCAATAAATATCCATGAACACTGAGCACAATTTCAGTTCCAAAAAGAAATCAATCTGCCAGAGAAACAAGAATAGATATGCTTGTTTTCAAGCAGAGACAATTTCTTTATAGGAAAAATGAAAATTAATGACGTCTTACAGACAGTTAAACATATCAGCCACTCTTAGGTGGGAGCTTAAACCATGAAGTTAGTGTTTGTTTCTATTAATCTAAAAGAATTTTTCTTGAACCATGGCATAAAGTTTTCATGTTGCCTCCCACCCCACATAAACAGATTAGAAACTGTCATTTAGGGGCAGCTGGGTGGCTCAGTCGTTAAGTGTCTGCCTTTGGCTCAGGTCATGATCCTAGGGTCCTGGGATGGAGCCCCGAGTTGGGCTCCCTGCCCAGCGGGAAGCGTGCTTCTCCCTCTACTGGTCCCTCTGCTTGTGTTCCCCCTCTTGCTATGTCTCTCTCTGTCAAATAAATAAATAAAATCTTAAAAAAAAAAAAAAAAACAACTGTCGTTCATAGGGAGAGATAGAGAATGGGGGCAGGAGAGGGGGAGCTATTGAATGAACTGTTCCATGAATTAGGTAAGCAATTAAGAGCTGAAGAGAGTTCATCATCATCAGCCACCCTGCCATTCTTCTCTTAGGGACCAGGGTCCTGGTTATGGAGCAAGAAAGGACCATGTGGCCATGCTCAGAGTGGAGGAGCAGGTCTCAGAACCTATTGCCTTGTGTATATATCACCAACTAGTCTTAAAGGTGTAACACTCCTGGAGAGATAGCAAAGCTCTTTTCTAATACTCCATATTTCTGAAAAATGTTTACTTGCTCACAGGTCTTCTCACATTTATTCTGAATCACAGGAAAAAATAATAGTAGTAAATATCTGTATTATCACTGGCTACAGCAGATGGGGGTTTTCTTCAAAGTAATGTTTTCTTTTTTTTTATTTTATTTTATTCTATTATGTTATGTTAATCACCATACATTACATCATTAGTTTTTGATGTAGTGTTCCATGATTTCATGCTTTTGCACAGCAAAGTAATGTTTTCAAGTAATGTCACCTAACAGCTAGATTCCTTTCTCTAGACGGAATTGGCACCCTAAAAGCAAAAAGAAATTAGAAGTACTTGAGGTGAGGGGCGCCTGGGTGGCTCAGTGGGTTAAATGTCCAACTCTTGATTTTGGCTCAGGTCGTGATCTCAGGGTCATGCCCCTGCGTGGGGCTCCGTGCTCAATGCAGTCTGCTTGAGTTTCTCTTCCTCCCTCTCCCTCTGCCCCTACACCCAGCTCACGAGCTCTTTCTCTCTCTAAATAAATAAAATCTTTAAAAAAAAATAAGTGCTTGGGTGATAAACTTGTGTCGGTTTGGAATCAGTTTAGAACAGTTTATAATCTCTCTCAAAGCTAACACATTCTAAAGCTTTAAATACTACCCACTAACAAATCATGTCTGTGGAATTTTTTCCATTAAACATTTCGTCTGATTCAAACCTAATAAGATACTAATCTTTGCAAAACTTGTTTTCCCTTATTTGGCTTTCTTACTTTTTGTAAAAGTCAATCAGAGTTTAATACACCAGAATTGCTGAATGGGGGTGGGGAGGTTAAAATTGCTGCGGGCTTGGTTTCAGGAGAACTAGGTCCAAACCTGGATTCCGCAACTAAGTGATTTTGTGCTCTTGGGCATCACTAAGCTATTGTGAGCCTCACCTATAAAGTGAGGATAATACCACCTGGAAATGTGGGGACAATTAAATTATGGAAACTTTATGTGAGCACTCAGCTCACATAGAAGAACACATATAGTGTTCGATAAATGTTAAATCTGTGGCCTATTATAAAGGGATTGAGTCACAAGCTTTGTTAGAGCTTCTTCTTTAATTAAATACAAAATGAGTGTTAAAGTTTTTATGTCCTGACCAAATAGAGGTTATCTTCCTCTCAAAGAAACTAAACTTTTCTTAAGTTTCTGGTTTGAGAAAGCAGATATCATTCTAGGTTAATAATAGAAATCTGCAGAAATATGCAATTGTGCTTTAATGCACCAAAGATTAATAGTAATGCAAAGACAGAAAAACATTTATTTCATCTGCCAGAATTTTATCCTGTTTCTTGCCTTTGATTTGTATAACTATAGGAGATTAAATTGTACAAACATGAATATCTAAAATATTTGTAAATATGTATTTTTGCATATGCAAATTATAATATATGTATTATAAAATGTTTCAGCTTTATTTGTAGCAGAGGTCAGCGGCCTTTTTTCTGTAAGGGATCAAGATAGTAAATTTTTTCAGCTTTGCAGGAAACACGGTCTCTTTAGTGATTACTTAACTCTGCCATTGTAGTACAAAAGCAGCCGTAAATAATAGTAAACTAAAGGGCATGACTGTATTCCAATAAAACTTTACAAATGTGACATGTGGCATTTGGCTCATAGGACAGTTTGCTGACCCCTAGCCTGGAGCATGATATAGAGTATATTTTCTAATTAGGCATAATTAAGATAACTTGATGGGAAAAATTTATGAATATATATCCATAAGTTATTAATCAGCAATTGTATAAAAATAACCTTAGTATATGCACTTATTCCTTTAGCATCATAACTTGCTAAGTTTAAAAAAAATAGTGTGGTTTTCCAAGTATATTCAATTGAGATGCTAGTAGGTAAATCACATTGTAATCATCGTGCATTTCACTAGTACTTTTTGAAGTTCTAACCTGGAGCCATGTGTATATGCATAATAGGCTTTATTGTTTTTCTATGTTAGGCAAGTTTCAATATTGGACTCAAATCCATTATTACATGAATGTCTAGGACAGGATTTCCTTCTGCTGCACAAGAATATTTTGTGAATTTCCTGGGAAGTGTATTCAAGGGTGGCTTACCTGACTGCATCTGAGCCATTGTGTTCTAAGGAATTTCCTGCAGGGATTAAACCTGTTTGGTTTAGACCTTGGTGTTTTATAACTGTTTCCCACAATCACCTTAAACAATGTCTTTTAAGAATGTTTTTGTGTGATTCCTTCCTCCAGGAAGAAATTGAAAGTAATGAAATGCCTAGAGCATTAGGGAATTTTGAGAATTAGAGAAGGCCACTGCATCTCTTTTTGCCATAATAATATAAGAACCCAACTCAATCCTCAGTGCCTTAACAAAGCATCCAGCATTTACATGTACATTAGAAGGGCATCTAATCTCTCACCATTTAGAGATTCTAATTTTATAAATTCTAATTCTATTGTATTTTGAGAATATCTGGAAATCAGAAGCTTCATGCAAGAGTAATAACAGGGTAAACACAATTAATCGTCAAAAGACCCCAAATATCATTGGCTTACCACTGACTTTATTTCTTCCATATATCTCAGTCCAGTGTGGTTTGGATGGTCCTACTCCATCTTGTACTCTGCCATCAGGAACACATACCTCTAAGATCACAGCAGAAGGGAAGAGAGAGGTATAGGTAGGAAACAGCACTGCCTTGGCTGGAGGGGACACATTATCACTTCTGCTCAGCATTCGTTGACCAGAAATGGCCCACATGGCTCCCACTTAAGTGCAAGGAAGGCTGGCAAATATGGAGGAGCACATGGATGTCTGGTGATAATTGGTGAGCCCTGCCAGAGAAAAACATTCAAAGCATTGGGTTTTAAGCTGAGTCCAAAAATCAATCAGATAAGAACTAATAAGAAACCTATAGTATTATCTCAGTTTTCATTCGCTTGGTTGTGACAAGAACATATGTTGATAGAATACTCGCTGCATTCTTCTTGTTTCCCTTGTTTAAGGTGGCTGTGTTTAAAATTGTCTGCCCTTTAACTTAATGGACAGATGAAACTCTTATCTAACTATATAATCCTTAATATCTATATCATGAAATACACCCTTTGTATTGATAGCCTACTTACTAAGTGTGTGTGTGTCTTGTTTCTCCAATTACAGTCACGACAGGAAAATAATTATATCTCAATGTGTACTGAATAAGTGTTGGATGATAAACTCTATATACACTGGTATACACTGGTGAATTTGAAGACTCGTGTTCAGTAAACTTCGGTAGCATTCAGTAGCATGAAGACTACAAGTGACTGCCTTTACTTTGCATTTCTAGACTGCTTAGGGATTTTAGTTTGGATCAGTGTTCTTCAAAGTACGTCCAATGGACTAAACTGGAAAGTCTGTTGTGGGGTCCAGGAGCCTATATTCAAAAACCTCTGTGTTTAGGTTGCTCTTCCCCTACTCCCATTCTGAGTGAAAATGGCCTTATTGAAACTCTTAAAAGAAGAATAAAGTTATTCTGTTCAGGTATGTACGTGTTGCTATAATCAAATTAGCTCATACGTAGTTGGCAAATAGGGCAATGGTGTCACTATAACACATGTCACTATAATGCAGTTTCCCCACCAAGTACCAGCACCTGAATGTTTTTTTTTTTATTATTATTATGTTATGTTAGTCACCATACATTACATCATTAGTTTTTGATGCAGTGTTCCATGATTCATTGTTTGCGTATAACACCCAGTGCTCCATTCAATACGTGTCCTCCTTAATACCCATCACTGGGCTAACCCATCCCCCTATCCCCCTCCCCTCTAGAACCCTCAGTTTGTTTTTCAGAGTCCATCGTCTCTCATGGTTCATCTCCCCCTCCGATTTCCCCCCTTCATTTTTCCCTTCCTACTATCTTCTTCTTTTTTTTTTTTTTAACATATAATGTATTACTTGTTTCAGAGGTACAGGTCTGTGATTCATCAGTCTTACACAATTCACAGCGCTCACCGTAGCACATACCCTTCCCAATGTCCATCACCCAATCACCCCATCCCTCCCACCCCTCACCACTCCAGCAACCCTCAGCTTGTTTCCTGAGATTAAGAATCCCTCGTATCAGTGAGATCATATGATAATTGTCTTTCTCTAATTGACTTATTTCACTTAGCGTAATACCCTCTAGTTCCATCCACGTCATTGCAAATGGCAAGATTTCAGGTTTTTTGATGGCTGCATAATATTCCATTGTATGTATAAACCACATCTTCTTTATCCATTCATCTGTTGATGGACATCTTGGCTCTTTCCATAGTTTGGCTATTGTGAAAATGCATTGCACCAGCACCTGAATGTTAATGCCACCAAGTACCAGCACCTGAAGGCCAAGTACACTAAGAGTTGGACACAGCAAGTATGGACTAATACAGTCTGTGTACAATGTCCATTCTCCTCCATTCTTTTTCTTGGCTTACTTTTGCCATATGTGTGATTTCTTGGAAGGGCTTATTAATGGTCGGCCCCACACTCAGTTCATTTTCCCCTTGTCCCCATAACTCTGCAACCTCAACCTTTTCTTACTCCCCTCCACTGAAGCCCTTGTATTTAGCATAGCATTTATTTGTGAGGAATTTAACATGCCTTTAAAATCATGCTAGTATTTTTATTTGGGTTGTTAGTGGTTTTGTTTGTATTTTGGCTAAAAAGTTGTGTAGGTTTTCAGTAGGCTGCTCCAACTCTATTTTTACCACAATCTGTATTATTTTGACATGAGACTGTAGAAAACATGAGGTTGCTTTTAGGAATGGTTATATCACATCGTAATAGACGTGCCTGTATTCTTACAACTTCGACTGCATACATTTTGTGGAATAGAAAAATGTCAATAACAAAATTTGCTCTGGGTCTATTTGAGAAGTTTCCATATGGAGGCAGTTTTCCAGTTTTTTATCCTTTATATTTCAAAGTGCTTTAGAGTTCCCAAATGGTGTTCACATACAGAATCTTATTTCAATCCCAGAACAATACCACAAGGATCATTATTGGCATTTCTACTTGACAAACTTGGAAATTGAGGCTCAGAGAAAGAGAAATGTTTTGCCTAAGGTAGACTGGCCACAAAATTCTGGCTCTAATTAGTTATTCTATTCAAATAAACATATTTTGAGCACCTATTTTATGCAAGGCACTGGAGATACAGAGATAAATAAGATGAAATCTAACCCTCCTCCAACGGCTTTCTCCCTTCTTCCTCCCATTGATGTAGGGACTCTTTTCAGCTTGGGCTGGGTGGGGCCAGGTAATTTACTCCATCCCAGAAAGGCAACAGCCTTGCTAGTTTCCTAGAATAGCTGGCACTCAGGACCCTGGCTGCTCTAGACAGGCTGAGGGATACTCAAGACAGGCTCCTGACCAATAGGCCTCAGCCTGTTGCCAACTGGAAGTCTGTCGCTTGATTGTGCTCCCTCTCCAGACCCTCCCCTATTCTAGCCTCTAACCATGACATTGTTTTACCCAGTGGAAACACAGCTGCAGACTGAAGAAGGCCTGCTTCCTCTAATCTTTCTGCCTTGTGTGAGCTGTAATTATATCCCAGGGTTGCATAGTGAAGATGGCTTATCATTGCTTCATGTGCTCCATATTGTGGGATATAGAGCTGTGAACTCAATGAAGAGCAAGAAATTGTCATCTCTGGGTTCCCTCAGTAAACTAGCCATGGTGTCTTATGCAAGATATTTCAACTGCTGGGCCTCAGTGTTCCCTCATCATTTAAGGACACTGGCTGATTAGGTGATCTAAATAAGGCTTTTTTCCAGCTCTGGCCTTCTGAGATTCCTCAAGGGCATACTTGGGTTTATTGAATGTGTGCTCAAAGGAGAGCTCCAAGGATCCAGGTCCAAAGAGCTTTATTACGGTAAGGGAGGTCTCTCAGTGGTGCTTTCCTGAGATCCTTCTGAACCTTAGATACACCTTAGAGCTAAATACAGACCAAATGATCAAAATGAAAGCACCTGATTTGGATGGAGTGTTTAAGCATTTTATTTTATTATTTTTTATTAAGGTATAATTGGCATACAACGTTATATTAGTTTCAGATGTACAACATAATATTTTGATATTTTTAAGCATTTTAAATAATCACAAATTTTAAAAAACATTAAAAAAACCTATTATAGAAAGTACAGAGTTATTTAAAATACACAGACATTGGGCCCCTCTGAGGCTCAGTAAGTTAAACATCTGCTTTAAGCTCATATCATGATTCCAGCGTCCTGGGATCAACACAGGTCAGGCTCCCTGCTCAGCAGGAAGTCTGCTTCTTCCTCTCCGTCTGCCTCTCCCCCCAGCTTCTGCTCTCTCCCTCACTCTCTCTCTCAAATAAATAAATAAAATCTTTAAAAAAAGAAGGCAGTACCTTTAAAAAAATAGAAAAATAAAATACAGAGATATTAATAAAGAAGATACATATTTTTGAGACCAGTTCAAATTATTTTTGATCAATAAAATATTAGAGAAGATAATCATTTTCAAAATTAATGAAAGGCCTATATGTAATATTCAAAATACTATCAATTTCATTACTGGATTAAAAATATCTAATCACAAACTTTTAAATATATGCCTTAATAGTGAGTGACACTGAAAGCTATTTTATTCTCTCTGACACCCCAGTCTTTTCCTGCTGTAGGAAAACAGAGCTCACGTATCTCTAGAGATCTCTTCTACTTGTAGTTTTGATCCCATGATCCTGCTTAGGCAGAACCCACAACCGGTTAAATGTTTATTTATTTGGTCAATGTTTAGCCTGTGGTTGGGCATTTATATCCCAATGGGGACTGAGAAAGCAATACAGAGTTGTGAAATAAGGCAAAGGAAGAAAAATAATTGGAAACCAGGAGAAAACATGAGAAAAGGAAGGGGAAATTGACGAATAGTGCTTTTACCATTTCTTTTTCATGTCTCTTGAATGCTTAGAAAATAGAATACATTATCATCTGCCTGTAGTGGCTTTACAAAAAAATTAAACATATCAGCACTTACCGATTTATTTCACAAGTATACAAAATATCATTAACATGTTCTATACTTCCCAGATAGGTGGTATGTCAGATGTTTGCAGAGTTATAGCTTGAAGAAAATGGACCCAACCTTAAGTGCTGTATTTGTTTTATATTTTCATACTCAATGGTCTGTGACCTAATTTCTTTCAGCCCTGACCATGCCTTGTTCTATGGGTTAAAAAAATACATGCACACACAACTATAAATCACATATCAAAATACATTTGAATATGTACCTGAAGCATCAAAATTTTAATATCTATCCTAATTTGTGTTTCCTTTTGTCTGCCATTAAAGATAAAATAGCTGGGAAGGTTGTTCTCTCTTAATGGGCTGATTAGTAACCAAGTAAAACCAAGTAAAAATGTACTTTTACCTAATGAAATGGCAGGAAGCCCAATTTGCAGAATGTCCAATTATATAATCCTGTATTAGCCACCAAAGAAAGGTATTTATATCTTATTGTTTTAAATAGGAAAAATAAGGATGGACGATTCTTTAAAAAGCAAACTGAGTAAAAGGTACGCAGGAACTCTACGTATTGTTACAATGGCATGTGAATCTACAAGTACTTCAAAATACAAAGTTTAATTTAAAAAGCATATTGTTTCATTCTTCTGTATATAGCTGTCCAATTTTCCCAGCACCATTTATTGAAGAGACTGTCTTTTTTCCATTGCATATTTTTTCCTGCTTTGTGGAAGATTATTTGACCATAGAGTTAAGGGTCCATATCTGGGCTCTCTATTCTGTTCCATTGGTCTGTATGTCTGTTTTTGTGCCAGTACCATGCTGTCTTGGTAATCACTCCTTTGTAATATAGCTTGAAATCGGGCAACGTGATGCCCCCAGCTTTGTTTTTCTTTTTCAACATTTCACTGGTGATTCGGGGTCTTTTCTGATTTCATACAAATTTTAGGATTGTTTGTTCCAGCGCTTTGAAAAATGTCATTGGAATTTTGATCGGGATGGCATTGAAGGTATAGATTGCTCTGGAGAGCATAGACATTTAAACAATGTTTTTTCTTCCGATCCATGTGCATGGAATATTTTTCCATCTTTTTGTGTCTTCTTCAATTTCCTTCATGAGTGTTCTGTAGTTCCTAGAGTATAGATCCTTTACCTCTTTGGTTAGGTTTATTCCAAGGTATCTTACGGTTTTTGGTGCTATTCTAAATGGAATCATTTCTCTAATTTCTCTTTCTACAGTTGCATTGTTAGTGTATAAGAAAGCAACTGATTTCTGTGCATTGATTTTGTATCCTGCCACATTACTGAATTGCTGTATGAGTTCTAGTAATTTGGGGATGGAGTCTTTTGGATTTTCCACTTAAAGTATCATGTCATCTGCGAAGAGAGAGAGTTTGACTTCTTCTTTGCCAATTTGAATACTTTTATTTCTTTTTGTTGTCTGTTTGCTGTTGCTAGGACTTCTAGTACTATGTTGAATAATAATGGTGAGAGTGGGTATCTTTGATGTGTTCCTGATCTTAAGGGAAAGGCTCTCAGCTTTTCCTCATTGAGGATGATATTCACTGTGGGTTTTTCATAGATGGATTTTATGAACTTGAGGAATGTTCCCTCTATCCCCATACTCTGAAGAGTTTTAATCAGGAAAGGATGTTGTATTTTGTCAAATGCTTTTTCTGCATCAATTGAGACGACCATATGATTCTTCTCTCTCCTCTTATTAATGTGTTCTATCACATTGTTGATTTGTGAATGTTGAACCACCCTTGCATCCCAGGGATAAATCCCACTTAGTCGTGGTAGATGATCCTTTTAATGTATTGTTGGATCCTATTAGCTAGGATTTTGTTGAGGATTTTGGAATCCATATTCATCAGGCATATCAGTCTGAAATTCTCCTTTTTGATGGGGTCTTTGCCATTCCCTAACACCATACACAAAGATAAATTCAAAATGGATGAAAGACCTCAATGTGAGACAGGAATCCATCAAAATCCTAGAGGAGAACATAGGCAGTAACCTCTTTGACATTGGCCACAGCAACCTCTTTCAAGATTCATCTCCAAAGGCTAGTGAAACAAGAGCAAAAATGAACTTTTGGGACTTCATCAAGATAAAAAACTTCTGCACAGCAAAGGAAACAATCAACAAAACAAAGAGGCAACCCACAGAATGGGAGAAGATATTTGCAAATGACACTACAGACAAAGTGCTGATTTCTAAGATCTATAAAGAACTTCTCAAACTCAACACCCAAAAAACAAATAATCAAGTCAAAAAATGGGCAGAAGACATAAACAGACACTTCTCCAAAGACGACATACAAATGGCTAACAGACACATGAAAAATGTTCATCATCATTAGCCATCAGGGAAATTCAAATCAAAACCACATTGAGATACCACCTTACACCAGTTAGAATGGCAAAAATTGACAAGGCAAGAAACAACAAATGTTGGAGAGGTTGTGGAGAAAGGGGAACCCTCCTACACTGTTGGTGGGAATGCAAGTTGGTACAGCCACTTTGGAAAACAGTGTGGAGGTTCCTCAGAAAATTAAAAATAGAGCTACCCTATGACCCAGCAATTGCACTACTGGGTATTTACCCCAAAGACACAGATGTAGTGAAAAGAAGAGCCATATGCACCCCAATGTTCATAGCAGCAATGTCCGCCAATAGCCAAACTGTGGAAAGAGCCAAGATGCCCTTTAACAGATGAATGGATAAAGAAGATGTGGTCCATAAAGACAATGGAATATTACTCAGCCATCAGAAAGGATGAATACCCACCTTTTACATCAACATGGACGGGACTGGAGGAGATTATGCTAAGTGAAATAAGTCAAGCAGAGAAAGTCAATTATCATATGGTTTCACTTATTTGTGGAACATAAGGAATAGCATGGAGGACATTAGGAGAAGGAAGGGAAAAATGAAGTGGGGGAAATCGGAAGGAGAGATGAACCCTGAGAGACTATGGACTCTAAGAAACAAATTGAGGGTTTTAGAGGGGAGGGGGGGGATTGGTTAGCCTGGTGATGGGTATTAAGGAGGGCATGTACTGCATGGAGCACTGGGTATTATACGAAAACAATGAATCGTGGAACACTGCATCAAAAACTAATGATGTAATGTATGGTGACTAACCTAACATAATAAAATTAAATTAAATTAAAAAATAAAAACCATATTGTTGTATGTTTAGGGTGAGTAATTGAGATGCTTTGTATTTTGTTTCTTGTGGTAAAGTATATATAAAATAAAATTTACCACTTAACCATTTTATTTTTTTTAAGAATTTATTTGAGAGACAACACAAGTGGGCATAGAGGGGCAGAGGGAGAGGGAGAGCAAACTCCCCCTTGAGTGCAGAACCTGATCCAGGCTCCATCCCAGGACCCTGAGATAATGACCTGAGCCAAAGTTAGACGCTTAACTGACTGAGCCACCAAGGTGCCCCTGCTATTTAAACATTTTAAAGTTATAATTCAGTGGCACTAAGTGCATTTGCAATGTTGTGCAACTGTTACCACTATCTATCCAGTTCCAGAGCTTTCTCACCACTCCAAATAGAAATCCCAAATCCATGAAGCAATCACTCCCATTTCTCCTTCCTCTGAGGCCCTGAAAACCACAAATCTGGTTGATTCATGTTGTAGTGTGTATCAGTACTTCATTCCTTTCTATAGCTGAATAATATTCTATTAGATGGATATATCACATTTTGCTTATCCATTCATCAGTTGATAGACATTTGGGTTGTTTCCACTTTTTGGCTATATGAATAATACTGCTATGAACAATCGTGTACAAGTTTTTATGTGAACCTATCTTTGGTGTATTAAACTTGGAGGTGGAATTGTTGGGTCACATGGTAACTCAATGTTTAATTTTTCAAGGAATCACCAAACTATCTTCCACAGGAGCTACATGATGTTATATTTCCATCAGCAATATATGAGGGTTCTAATTACTACAAATAATTACTACTAATTACTTTTGCCCATTTTTTTAATTGGGTTGTTTGCCTCTTTGTTGTTGAGTTGCTTCGTAGTTTTAAAGGAAATGGACTCCAAAGGGCTTCAGTTGTGCCGAAAATGTTCCTTTTCCAGATTTGGGTGGCAGTTACATGAGTGTGTTACTTTGTGCCCTTATGTACATTTGTAAAAAATGAGGATATGTGCCCTTTTCTGAAGGTATTTGTTTCCTAGGGCTGCTGTAACAAATTATCACAAGCACAGTGGCTTAAAGAAACAGAAATTTGGGCTAGTATCAAAAGGACAAGAGATAATAAATGCTGGTGAGAGATGGAGAAAAGGGAACCCTTGTGCACTATTGGTGGGAATGTAAATTGGTATAGTCAGTATGGAAAACAGTATGGAGGTTCCTTAAGAAATTAAAAACAGAACTACCATATGATCCAGTAATTCTACATCTGGGACTATAGCCTGAGAAAATGAAAACACTATGTCAGAGATATCTGCGCCTCCATGCTCATAGCAGCATTATCTATAATAGCCAAGACATGGAAACAAATTAAGTGTCCGTTGACAGAAGAATGGATAAAGATGTGATACACACACACACACACACACACAGGAATATTATTTAGCTATAAAAAAAGAAGAAAATTCTGCCATTTTTGACAACATGTATGAACCGTGAAGGCATTCGGATATAAGTGAAATAAGTCAGACTGAGGAAGACAAATGTTGTAGGCTCTCACTTACATATGGAGTATTAAAAAACAAAACTAAACAAAACCTAACTCATAGAAAAAGAGATCAGATTTGTGGTTACTAGAGGTAGGGAGTAGGGAGAGAGAGGATTGGATGAATATGGTCAAAAAGTACAAACTTCCACTTTTAAGATGAATAGTACGGGGGATGTAATGTACAACATGATGTCTACAGCTAACACTTCTGTATGGTATATATGAAAGTTGTTAAGAGAGTAAATCAAAAACTAATGATGTATTTTATGGTGACTAACATAACATAATAAAATAAAATTTAAAAAAAAGAGAGAGTAAATCAAATCCTATGAGTTCTCATCACAACAAAAACATTTTTGTCTCTTTCTGCGTGTGTGTGTGTATATATACATATATATATATATATAATGAATGTTAACTAAACTTGTACTTATTTCATGACATATATAAGTCAAATCATTATGCTATGCAGCTTAAACTTATATAGTGCTGTATGTCAGTCATATGTCAATAAAACTGGAAAGGAAAAAAAGTAAAAACAAAAACCCAGAAATTTATTCTCTCACAGGTCTGGAGGCTGGCAGTCCAAAATCAAGCTATGTTCCCTCTGAAGGATTTAGGGAAGAATCTTTCCTTGCCTTCTCTAGTTTCTGGTAGTTCCTAGAATTTCTTGGCATTTCATGGCTTGCAAACACATTTCTTTAGTCTCTACCTGTCTTCACATGTCTTCTCCTCTGTGTTTTTAGTTCTAGGTATCCCAAATCTCCCTCTCCCTTTTTATGAGGATAGCAATCAGTGAATTTTGGGCCCACTCTAAATGCAAGATGATCTCATCCCAAGACCCTTAACTTAATTACATCTGCAAAGATCCTCCTTCCAAATAAGGTCACATTCACAGACACCAGAGGTTGGGACTTTGGACATATTTTTGAGGGGACACAATTTATCACCCTATACTGAATATATGTTATGCTTTAATATTTTTTTTAAAAAAGTCTTTAAGAAAAGAAATGGTAAATTTTTTTTTTAAATGTGGTAATCAGTTTTTGTGACAAAAGATCTATAGGTTAGGGAGAGAAAGAAAATTGTATAAACTTGCCACCCTATAAGGAAGAAATTCTTAATCAGTTTTTGAAAAATGTCTTCAATAATTATGATTGTGAAAAGAACTTTTCAAGTAAGGCTTTCAAAGGACATTTATGTGGGGTTTCTTTTTCTTTTTTTGAGAGGAAACTAATGAGAACAGTACCATATTCACATACATAGAAAATACCTTTTAAGATACTAAAGGATTTGGGGGTTTTTGGTATTGCCAAAAGCAGGACTCCATTAAAATGTCCAGAAAGCATATTTGTGTGTGTGTGTTCACACTGTTACACATGATACACTCTTGTTTTTTGTTGTTGTTGTTGTTTGTTTTTGTTTTTGTCAATTATGAATAATTAAATCATTGTTATTGTTAAGACTTGGGCCTTTGACCACTGTGATCCTCAACTTTGGTATGGTTTGCAATTGGCTGAGGATTCAGGTCATAAAGGCATACTATCCTAACACTTAAGCCACAGCACCTTTGTATTTTAGTGTGACATGTAGCTTATGAACAATTTTGTTAGGGTCTCATTTCATGCATCAGTTAAATAAATATGTAAATGAAGTAATCCTTTCTTCTTAAGAATGACATTTGACCTAATATATTAAAAGTTATTTGAGTTCCCAAATATAAAAAAAGCTAATAAGTGTTAGTAGTTCTGTGAAAAGTTGTTTTACTATGAGAACATATAAATTTAAGAATTTGGACAATAGCCTTATTCAGAAAACTAAAAGCTTCTTAGAAGCCAATTTTCTGGACCCTAATGCAATTCTGCAATGTTCCTTTTTTTTCTTTTTTTCTCAGTGCAATCTCTTAAGAAATAGATGACAAAGCTTTGATTCATCACCTTCTCAAATTGTCCCCATTATATGTCTTCAAAGATAAATTTTGGAAGCTCTTAGGTGCCCAATTGTTTTGAGTAAGTCCTAAGTATTCACCAGGGAGTATATCTTTAAAAAAACAAAAACGAATTTTTTTTTCTGTCCTTTCTTTGACAGGCATTAAAAAAAATAACAGTCATTTTTAAGTTGATTGGAGTTCATCCAGAAAATCATTACTTGCTGGTAAAAAGTTAAAAATTAAGGAAATCCAATTTTTTTTTTTTAAAGATTTTTATTTATTTATTTGACAGAGAGAGAGACAGCGAGAGCAGGAACACAAGCAGGGGGAGTGGGAGAGGGAGAAGCAGGCTTCCTGCCGAGCAGGGAGCCCGATGTGGGACTCGATCCCAGGACCCTGGGATCATGACCTGAGCCGAAGGCAGACGCTTAACGACTGAGCCACCCAGGCGCCCAAGGAAATCCAATTTTTGAAATTTTTCAAAAAGTTCTTTTTATACTTTTAAAGTAATAGGCCAAGTATTTTATAAAGTGTCCACACAAATTATATTACTGATCTTTCATCATAGTACGGAATAGTAGTTGCACTCAAGACATGAAGGAAAAATATGCTTCCAAAAAAAAAAAAGAAAAGAAAAATATGCTTCAGGGTTTGGCTGGGAAATAACTGACATACAACAGAATCACTCACCCTCGTTTTTCACTGTAGTTTTTTGCTGTAGGCGCCAGGCAGGGTGTCAGTCTGTGGAGGGGCAAGCTGGTGCCTCATTCAGCTCTGCCCTCCTAATAAGATCAGCCTGCCACAAAGCAGCAATTATTCTGTAGTGACATCACCACCATCCTGCCCTTTTGCCTGTATTTAAATGAATTATTCTTATGTTGCATAATGGAAGATTTCAACTTTAAATCTGACCGGGCAATGAAAGTCAGTGTGAGTTCTGTGTCATGTTTTCATCTGGCTTTATTTTTAACTCATGGTGATGCCTCGAGTACAGACCTAAAGTACTGAAAGCATTTTCTAATGTGAAATGTAGAGTCTTCCCAGGGAAATTTTGCATATTTAATCACCTGCCTAGTCAACTAAAAAGGTGTCACACTTTTTCATAGTACATAAAGGACTAACCAAATTAAGTCCCAAGATATCTATTTCCTATTCTCTTTTAGATAGCACAGACCTGGGGTGCCTGGGTGGCACAGTCAGTTAAGCGTCCGACTCTTGATTTTGGTTCAGGTCATGATCTCAGGGTCATGAGATTGAGCCCTGCATTGGGCTCTGCATTCAGCACAGAGTCTGCTTGTCCCTCTCCCTCTGCTCCTCCATCCGCCACCCTCACATAAATAAATAAATAAAATCTTAGATAGCACAAACCTTTTCAATGACTAAATAGGAAAGAAAGAAAAAACAAAACTAGGGGGCGCCTGGGTGGCTCAGTCGTTAAGCGTCTGCCTTCGGCTCAGGTCATGATCCCAGGGTCCTGGGATCGAGCCCCGCATCAGGCTCCCTGCTCGGCGGGAGGCCTGCTTCTTCCTCTTCCACTCCCTCTGCTTGTGTTCCCTCTCTCACTGTGTCTCTCTGTCAAATAAATAAATAAATCTTTAAAAAAAAAAAAGAAAAAACAAAGCTAGGATTAAGATTTATAAAATTGGCATCCAAATTACAGGAGTCACACTACAGCAATCACTTATGGCCCCTGGGATTTTTTTTTCTTTTTTAACCTCATATGGTTAATTATTTGATTATGCCTTATGTCTCACAAATAACTAAAGCTCTTTGAGGGCATGGCTAATGTTTATTTTGCCTTTTAATCACTCATGGCTCTTCCACACTACCTTGCACATGATAGGTGTTTATTAGTGTGTGCTGAATGAATATAACACATGCAGAATGTTTTTACATACAGACATTTATTTACATACTTGTAATCTATATACAGAGCAGGCTAGTCTGTTTTTCTCTCTTACTCTGTCTTTTTAAAGTTTTTAATGGCCTTTGGGGGAAGTAAGAAGGAAGCATTGAGTCAGGTCATGGTAGCCATCTGTTTTTCTTAGCTACCCTGCCTCGTTCTTCTTTCCCATCCTTCCCCCAGCCACAGTGGAGCAATGAAACTGAAGGGGGACCACTAACTGGACTAGACAATATCTCACTTCCCTTCTGTATCTTAGAATTCTCTCTTTCCCTCATCTGGCTTTTACTCTCACACCATTAAATACCTTCTTGGCAAGAATGAAGCCTGTGTCTATTCCTGAGTGTCTTGTTCCATGATCTTCACCACCAGACAAGAGTCTACAAAAGTTGCCAACCTGATATAAGAGAGTTGAGTACTTGGATTGGCTGCCTTAGAGTTAATCAACTGTGGCCAGGAGGGTGAGATACCAGATGGTTCATTTTAAATCTGATGCTCATTCTTGGGCCAGTCAGCTATAGTCTGGATCCCCCAGTGTCACTTAAAAACATGGTAGCACCCTCTGAAACCCTTGGTTGGAATAAGGTAGTTGCCATAAGACGGTAGTTGCTGACTTCTGGTGAAATGGAACAGCCAACTTAAGTAATAGGTAAGGTGTAAAACTATAATGTTTTATGATTTATCACTATAGAAGTCATATATTAGGAAGTCATAATTAATTCTTTGCAGTTTCCCCTAAACTCAACAGTTTGATCAAGGGTCAAACAGATTTTTCTTGAAGGATATAAAACATATAACCACTTACTACCTACCCTATGTTAGAATAGAGAACGAACACTATCACTAGAAACCTGAAAGCATATTTAAATACTGACAACAAATATTCTAGGTATTGAGAAGACCCTTTTTATCCTAACAGAAATATCTAAATCCATATATATTTTTTCATCCCTGACTCCCCCCGATCCCATTGCTCAAAGAGTTTAATTTTGTTTGGTTGTTTTTAGTTGTTTTTCTCAAACTTTTTGTTTTGGTAAGCCATCAAAAACTTTAAAATTGGAGTGTTAACCTTGGTGTAGTATCACTAGATGGAAAAGATGTCCTTTCAAAATCTTTGAAAAGACAGTAAAATGGCCTTTCATGAGGATAAGCTACTATATAGAACCCTCAGGATCCTGACTATCCCCTCATAAAAAAAGTATATCCAGTCTAATCCACTTAATTATCTTTCCATTTTTATAAGATACAAATTTTCTTTAACTCTAAGGTCTTAAAAATTCTCATGTAACATTCTGTAATATATCATGGGCTCCCTTCTGGGAGGAAATGTGGTACTAGATTCCATTGATGTCAATGGAATGTAGTCTTTGTGGTTGCTATTGATTTGGTTGTGCTAATTTCTGCCCCTTTAAAGATCCAAATAATAATTTAAGATTAGAGAGTTGCAAGAATACATGGAATGATTAGAAACAATGAAGTCAGCAAGCTTTCTAAAGTTGCAATACTTAAGGAAAATTGTCAAATACGCATGCTCATTCATCTGCCATAATCCTGCTCTATCCTGTTTAACCTTACTGGTAAGTGTACAACTCCTTGGCATTTTTCCTTCCATCTTTATATGTTTATATTCTCAGAAGCAATGTTCAGTACACCTCTGGCATGCTGGACAGTTCTAAACTGAGTGATGACCTGTTTCTTTTACATCTTCCCTGAGTGCCTAGTGTTTGTGAAATAAAGATGGCCAGTGGAAAATCAGTAAGTGTTACTTGACTTACTTCCATATTTTTTAAACTTCTCCCAGAGTAAGGAATTATGAGTTCCTGGAGCATCACATTTGTCTCTTTCTTAATATAACTCTCAGTTCCATGATTTGGATCGTCTTCAGTTCTCTGAAGAGGCAGACACAGCCATATAAATAGCACAGTCCAAGAAACTAGACTGTGGACAAGGACTGGAAAAGAAATAGTGAAAATTCTAGCAGTCAGTTCCTTTTCAGACCAGTGTATTTGTTAAGCAAATTGGAAACTTTGGCTAATCATAGTATTAATCTCATTCCTAAAATCTTGATTTTTTGGCCACCAGCAATATCCACCAGAGTGTGAGTATAAGATGCAGCTGCCATAGCAAACCATCCTTGGTCAGATCTCCACATGCCCTTGTTCACCTTGCCTGCCTCTGAAATATCATATCTCCCCCTTATCCTAATCATGCCTCCTTATATCTTCTTCTACAGACCCCCCACCCCTTACTCTCAATGTCATTGATAGTGAAGGGATTGTAGAAAATGAGAAATGGGTAAAGATAATTAAGATGATACATTCAAATTATTTTATTTTGTGTCTCCTTGCAGCTCCTAGAAACAAGAATAGCATTGTGTTTGTTCTAATTCTGTGTTGAGATACGAAATTTTAAAAATTAATAAAATTAAAAAGAATTAGAGAAGATATATCATGTCAACACATCTTTAAACATAATAATAATTATACAAAAAATATTTAGAAGTTCTTTTTTCTCTTGAAATTCTTTAAACTAATAAGAAAATTAAAGACTTAGAGGAGATGGGGGGTGGGGGGATGGGTTACCCCGAAAAAAAACCCAAAAAGTCATTGTAATTATAAAGCAGGCTTCATTTCATATTCCAGTAAATAGAGAAACCAATAACCTCTTTTAAATATATGAAAGAAATATTTCTGAAAATAACACAAAGTATTATTTTTTCAGAGGAGAATCTTATATGGTTGATTTGGTATAATGGCATTAAACTTTTCTCGAAATGAAAAAAAAAAAAAAGAAAGAAAATTAAAGGAATAACAATAAACATAAATGTGCCCAGTGCCCAGATTTGCAAAATCTAAACATTGTCCCATAATTATTTATTTTTCATGAGAAATAGAACACTATTAGGATTTTTTAGAAAGCCCAATAATGAGCAAATCTCTTCGACAATGAAGCTAAAACTGATTGGGAAATGACCAAGAATCAGAATGGAGCATGGCTGATGAATGAAATTTCCACTATTAACCCTTAGACGAAGCTGACTTACCCTCCACCCCCAACTCAGAGTCTGATACAGGGGAAATAGAACAAAGCATTATTTTGTTTTTGTTTTTGTTTTTTCTGTAGGCAGGCTCACTTCTTTTTTTTTTTTTTAAGATTTTATTTATTTGCGAGAGAGAGAATGAGAGACAGAGAGCATGAGAGGGGGGAGGGTCAGAGGGAGAAGCAGACTCCCTGCTGAGCAGGGAGCCCAATGTGGGACTCGATCCTGGGACTCCAGGATCATGACCTGAGCCGAAGGCAGTCGCTTAACCAACTGAGCCACCCAGGCGCCCTAGGCAGGCTCACTTCTAAGAGAAAACAAGTAAGAAAAGACTGAGCTACCCGTAGAGCTTCTCTTTCCAAACTCACCAATCATTTAAGTGTGAAAGGAGACAGACATAGATACAGACAAGGAGGGTTACACCTCACAGAGCTCCCTTCCATGAAGAAAGGGAAGTAAGCATTTTCCTCTAAAAACATATAAAGTTAAAACCACATTTTTATTTCCTTTTGGATCCTATTCTCTTCCTTCTCTTGCCCCCAGTCCACAGATAACCTCTACTCGAATTTCAAGATCCTTGTATATAACAAGTACTTGGTCACCAGGATTGTGATTCTAAGTACTAGTATGCTTCCATTTAAGGAAAATATTGGCTGCCAGGTCTTGGGGATTTTGATTATAACATCTGTATTTACTTCAATTACCAGATACTCTAGGAGACGAATGGAAAGAATGTAAAAGATGATGCTGCTAGATAGGAAGAGAGTTTGAATCCAAGGATTTATTGCTCAACTAATGTTCTAAGTGCTGAAAGATCATCTTAGTCTTAGCAACAACAATTATAGCTAAGAAAACAAAATTGGAGCTATCTCAAAACAGAAAAGAAAGCATCATTAAGTTATCTATTTCCTCTGAAAAGAAAACAAGCATTCTACTGACCCTTGCCTTCTGAAATATTTCAACATTCCAGGCTACTGAGATTTTTCTTCATCTTTTATAAACAAACCCATGTCCTTTAAAATACTTTCTGATTTATTTTCCTTTTTTTTTCAGATGAACCACAAGTTATATTCATTTGACTTCCATTATTTTCTCTTGATAAACTGAACAAGTTTTAAATCGAACAGAGGTACCAAAAAACTATTGAATGAAGAGAAGGTTTGGTAATGAATGATAAAATGAAAACTAGCTATAAAAATTAGCTAGGAAGGGAGGGAAATATTGTAAAGAATCATTTTAGTCTAAGTGCTAGTATATTATTAGGGACATCTAGAAAAATTAGCCCATTACATGGTATATGAGAATCAATAAGGCATCTCTTAATCTATGCAATTTGAAATTGCCAATTAAAACTACTGGGTAACTCTAGGATGAGCAACTATTTTCTTATAGACTTTGTTTTTGATTTGGGATATACTGGGGATTACACAGTATTTTATTTTGTTACTTAGCTTCATGAAGCTTTTAATTTATTAATGTTAATGATTGACCACTTGTGTGTTAAACCAGAAAGTATTTAGATAACCTTATTCCATCAAAAGAGGAATGTTATAAATCTGTATACTTTGCCTCCTGCTTCTGAGCATTATGGAAAATAAAAAAATATGAAAGTTTAAGGCAAGTTAAAGCTAATACCCCTTTGTGGTCCATGGCAAAATAAAATATAGGTAGATCATTTTATATGTTGATTGTATTCCTAAAACCTTGCATAAAAATCAAGACATTTTAAAAAGTCCAGGCATACTCAATCCTTGAAAAAATATTATAGTTGATTCAAAATGCCAGTAATTACTTTCCAGTCTAAATAATCACAACTTAATTTAACTGATTTTTTCACATGTTGGAATTTTTCCATTCATTTCTATTTTGTGTTACACATAAGTGTGTTTTCACTTAAACAATTTTAGTTCCTAACTACAAATTGTACAATTAAGAGAGAATGGCTTTTGGATCTTTTTTTTTTTAAGATTTATTCATTTATTTTAGGTGCGGGAGGAGCAGAGGGAGAGGGAGAAAAAGTTTTAAGCAGACTCCACATGAAGCCCCATGCAGGGCTCCATCTTAAGACCCTGAGATCATGATCTGAGCCAAAACCAAGAGTCAGCTGCTTAACTGACCACACCACCCAGGTGCCCCACTTTTGGCTCTTTTTATACCATTTGTACATTAGATAACTGGATAATCTTTTGCATGTTTTTGAGATGCTTTTGTTTCAATCTCAGAGTCACATCTTACCCAGGTACCATATGCATTGTGTCCGTAAATGCCTGAGAAGAAAAACCTGATTAAAAAATTCTACCTTTGGGACGCCTGGGTGGCTCAGTCGTTAAGCGTCTGCCTTCGGCTCAGGTCATGATCCCAGGGTCCTGGCATCAAGCCCCACATCGGGCTCCCTGCTTCGCGAGAAGCCTGCTTCTTCTCCGACTCCCCCTACTTGTCCCTCTCTCACTGTGTCTTTCTCTGTCAAATAAATAAATAAAATCTTTAAAAAAAAATTCTACCTTTATTTACAGATTTTTTTCAATGAATTATGTTACTTTACATATAATTTCTTCTCCATGATATTTATGAGCCAGTAACACATTGCCAATCCTGTTATTTTCGCTAATGTGCACAAGAGGTGGTTTCATGGATCAGGAAAGCAAAGAGGGAGCATACACAGTGATATGAATTATTTTAAATTTCCTAATTTCTATTGGAGTTATTAAACACACAAACAAAAAAGAAGTAGAATTCACTCTCTCCAGTGAAGCAATAGAAGTATCTGAAGTAGTAAACCTGTGTCACACACTCCAACATGTGTATGGACTTCAAAAGCCAGTACCCAAGGCATCCAGAAAAATTTTCCTATTGAATCTGTAGGAGAATCAATAATACAACCTGTTAGTGCCTGGAACCATTTATTTTACAGTTCATACTACCTCTTTGCTTTCCTGGGCCTCAGAAGTACCTGTTATGCATGCTAAGAAAAATAAACTTACTGACAATGTCTTACTGTCTCACTGAGAAGATACTATATGTAAATAAAATCTACTGAAAATTTTTCATTAACAAAAGTACAAATTTCATTCATACTTTTACACATCCAAAGACTTTGTATCTCACATTTCAGTGTAAATTCTTGAATAGGATGCAACCCTGCTCTGTTCTAAAGTGTAATACGCCTTTCCCCATGCAGCACTCCATGCTGTGTAGTCACAGAAATTAATGAGTTCAGCTCCCAGGATGCCAGGGCAGCTGGAGAACAGAGTTCTGTGCTCACATTGCTTGCACAAACACGCAAGTCATGTTTCCCACAATGGGGTCCAGGGACTCCTGAGGTTCTGCAGCTTTTTCATCCTGTAAAAAACAGAGCCAGAAGATGATGGTGATAGGGTGGAGGCGTTGGGAAACTGAGACTGTTTAAGAATTTCAAGAGAAGGGACAGTCTGAGAAGAGCTGGCAGAGTAGGCAATTATTTGTGGTGGAAGGATATGGGAAAAGAGCAGATGTCTGTAGATACTACAAAGGAAAATAAACACTGTGAAAGAACAAACTTATGTAGAAAAATTTAAAAGGGGGATTTTTAACAAAGGATGTTTGGGAAACACTCCATTGGAGTTTAATATTCTGGGCAGCATTTACAAAAGGGTACAAGTTCTTACAGCCAGAATGACTTTTATATGAGAACTCTTCATTTCTGTGTTTATTCCATCCTGTTTCATTTAACAAACTTGTATTAAACACCTACTATGTGCCAAGAATTAGGCCTCCTTGCCTCCTTTCCACCAGCCAGATACAGATACACACATAAACACACACTCACTTTGAAGTTCAAATACCATATGTATTAATTGGAGGCCCACAGGACGTTAGCACTAAAGTCAAAACAATTCACCCACTACAGCAAGCTGCAGTTAAAAAGCAACCTCCCAGGATGAAACTTGGAAAATGCTTGAACATCGAGGTGTTTATTTGGATTGGCTTTTCTGGACTTGCTGATAGAGGTAGATATCATGCTGACATATTACATCATTTCTGATGAAAGAACTCTGAATGGTGGGATTGATTGAGCCAGACTTTCCTCTTACATAATTGTATAGGGAAGTTTCAATTGCTTGGAGACGGTGAGTTGGGTACAGTATTTTTTCCAGAAAATATGTATTCCTGTATTTGAGACTATGATACCATTTCCAAATACTTGTGTTGATTCTACATCAAGGCTCAAGGCTCTAATGTTGTTTTTTTATTCTATTTTTATTTTCTGTTGTCTTCACCACTGGATTTCTTTGTCTCATCCTTCTCAAGATTGCAATGCTGTAAAAATAATCACTTCAGATATCAGATCAACTAGAATTATGTAGTACTATATTTTTGGATAGATCCAGTTACACTATCAAACTTTGTCTTGTTTAAAAAGATTTTTCTTTATTTTAGAGAGAGAGAAAGAGAGAGCACACACAAGCAGGGGGAGGGGCAGAGGGAGAGGAAGAGGGGGAGAAGCAGGCTCCCCGCTGAGCACAGCGGGGTTCAATCCCACGATCCAGAGATCATGACCTGAGCTGAAACCAAGAGTTGGATGCTCAACCGAGCCACCCAGGTACCTCTCAAATTTTATCTTTTAAGGTAATCATGTACACCAAAATTAAGATCCAACTCACTTAGCCATCAAGAGTAATTGAACTAATTAAAATTTCAGATTTATAGCACTGATATTATAAAGATGTTTCATTATACATTGCAAGTGAGGAAAAGGGCTTTCAATACCAACAATCTCATCTTCCTCTCAGTTTTTAGCCCTTAAATATATAACACATATAATCATATTTGAAAGAGAGCAAGCCTTTGCATTTCTTTTCTACCTGAACATGAATGTTTTGGCTGAAATATCTCATGATGCTTTATCTAGAGCTCTGCAGGCATGACTTCTCTCCTTACTCCAGTCATCCCCCTCATCCCCATTTTCTTAGCCATGGCCACTGTAGAAGGCCTCTTTCCCAATTTTGCTTCTCAGAAGATGTAATTACATGGACTAATAGTAACGTTGCCTTCTCCTAGCCCTTTTCAGTTTTAGCGATAAGATGTAGAAATCAAATTAATGTGAATTTTAGGAATCCTGGGGAAATGTGGGCAAATTTCTCTGCTATCCTGAGCCTCCTTCTCTTCATTTGCATAGCAGTGATAATAACACTAACTGTAAGGTTGTGGGGAAATTATATGAGAAGGAGCATGTGAAGAATAACACATAGTAATTATGTTGTTATTATTAAGGGAAAAAAATTCCTCTTTTGCTGGTACATGTGAAATCAGAACTTAATTTTGACATCTGACTATTGTCTATGTCTTATTTCCCATCATTTTCACCCTATATGGCCCCTTAAGCCCCCTCAGCTTTGTTTTTGTTTTTTGACTTTGACGAAGAATAAGTATGATTTTTACTTTACCTCTGGTACATAAAGTTCCAAGACAACTTAGTATAACAAAATGAGCATCAAACTCAAAAATACAAGAAGCTGCTTTCACTGTTTGTGCACTTCTTTAAATCAAAAGAATAAGATGTAAACTATTTTTTTTGTCATCTCCTGTGCTTCAGTCTCTTTGGTGCCTTAGCAAACATGAAAGAGACTGATTTACAATCACTTTGGGCAAATTGCCTGTAGAATTCTGAAGACAGGAAATGAAAAAAAAAAAAGTGCAGCACACCCCCCTCCCCCCGGACATTCCACACAACATGTGGAATAAACAGGCCTAAAAAGGAAACCAAAAGCTCTCGGTCTTATATTGAGGAGTATCATGAATGGCCTTTGGGAGAACATATATTAAAGACAATAAAGTGCTGGAAAAATATTTCAAGAGCAGGTGAACTTGAATCTGACTAATGATAATCCTTTCCCCGTTTGGTCTAAAAGATGGTGAGTACTTTTAATTTAGGTAAATTATGTCACCTGCATCAACATTATGAAAGAGGGTTACCATATTACAGGCTTACACCTCTCAAAGCTTAACAGGAATTGAACTTCCCGGGGATCTTGTTGGGGTGGAGATACTGGTTCAGGAAATCCGAGTGGAACCTGAGATTCTGGATCCCTCACAAGCTCCGGGTGATGCAGATGCTGCTGGTCTGCAGGCCAGTTGTTTTTCCATCATCTTCTTCAACAAAATCATGGGTGGTGGTGTTCTGGTCCTTATCTATAGAATGGTCATTTTCAACTTGGGCAGTTTTGGTCCCAGGAGAATTTGTCAGTGTCTGGAGACATTTTTGATCTCCATCACTCAGGGAGTGCTACTGGCATCATGTGGACAGGGACCACAGATGCTGCTACAACATAAAGTATAGAATTTCATAACAAATCATTTTCTGACTCAAAATGTCAATAACACTAAAGTTGAGAAATCCTGTTGTAGACGTACTACTTTGTGTCTCTGTCATATCAAAGATAATCTGTTGCAAGTTTTCAAAAAAATAAACCTGTGAGAGAAGGGTAGGAGCATGTACTATTTAGTTTGGAGTAGAGCAAACCGTGTTTAAAACTGTCTTCAAATATGTGAAAGGCAATTATACAGAAGATGGTAACCAGCTGTTCTCCATCACACTTGAAGTAGGAGCAGGAAATGTACATAAATGGACCTATGCTAGCCTTCCATTCTTTGTCTGCATCTTCCACGCGAGCCAGGCAAATCTCTCTATGATTTTGCAACCGTATTTGTCCCCTTGTATGTCTTATTACTTGTAGAGACCCTCCCAAATCCTTGGGACATATTTTCTTCTCACTGCCAACTTGAATCTCTCCCTCCCTTTAAAAATCTAACTTGAAAGTTTCCATCTCCATTAAGTCTTTCTTAGCTAAAATGAAATAGTTGTCAGTTCAGCTCTAACTTCAACCGGTACACTTTTTCCTTCAGTGTGTTTATTCTACAAATATGTTATTGCCCATCTGTGTACAAGGAGTTAGGCTAGATTTTGAGAAGGGATAAGAAAGATAAGGAAGAGAGTCCCTGCTTTTAAGAATTTTCCAAACTAGGCGGGGAGAAATCACACAGAGATAATTACAATGTAAATAAAATAGTATTTAATAATTATTTCCATGAGAGATATTCAAAAAACGAAAGAGGAGGATTTAGTAACTAAAAAGATTATTTCCAGTTGGAAAGATCAAGGAAGACTTTATAAATAGGTATACATAAATATCTTTCTTTAAGAACAAAATTTTCTCTAAATTAGTACAATCCTGTGCAACAAAGAAACAATAATGTTAAAATTGAAGATTATGAATTAGAGCATAGAATGAATTCGAGTTTGGATTTAGGGTTTATAATGAGTAAGGAAAGAGAATTTTTCAAGATGTGTGTAGCTGTATCATGGTTTTAATAAAGAACAGTGAATTTAATTACCTCTGAATGTGCCTTATGATGCTTGTAATTTTATAAGGGAGTGCTCTTTGGGAAGAATTCTCAGTTGCATCTAGGAGAGGAATGTTTTGTAACTTCACAAGTATACTTTAAAAAGTAGTACCAAACATGGAATTTGGCACCATCCATTTGACAGAATTTGGCACCATCCAGAACCCTTTTAGGGGAGAGTCTCACTTTGTAAAGGGTTTTCGTTACCTGAACTTTAAGGAAATTGAAGAGAATTAACTCTCATTGAATACCTAGTGTGTGTCAAGCACTGAGTAAGCTCTTTAGATATGTCATGTGATTTAGATAGATCATGGACAGCAACCTGTGAGGTTATCACCACCAACACTATACAGAGGCTCTAGTGTATTAGGGTAAGCTTTCTGTCCACTGCTTGATTGAGAGGGAAGCAGAGCAAATCTCAGGCCTGCTTAGGAAGCCATTTCTGGGTGGAGGCAATCAGCTTGCATTCCCTTTGGAAGCAGCAAGGAGAAAGCTTCCTCCCCTGAGGATTTAAAGGGTGATTCTTGCATCCTTCATAGTGAAAACAGGAAAATGAAGGTGTTTACATTTCATTGGTGACCATGATTCACTGTAGGGCTCATTACTGGAAAGCTATCTGTAACCACATTAGGCATATACAAGCATGAGTTTTTGCCAGCTCTCTCATATTCTGAAGTCATTAGCTCTGGGAATGGTACAGCTACTAAATTTCTATAGGATTTTGTTTGAATATTAGTACTTGTATTCTTTAGTTGTTATTTTCAGTCAGTAATACAATTAATACTGTAGACCTTTCTTGCAGTTCTCATTTTTTGAGCATCATTGCTCTTTTGAACATGCCTTTCATAATTCAAAACATTATGGAATCTCAGTTAACTCTGTGTAACTGGACTTTGTTTTCTCTCTTAAAGTTGTTCTAGGCTTCTGCGTATCATTCAACGTTGATGTGAAAAATTCAATGACTTTCAGTGGCCCCATGGAGGACATGTTTGGATATACTGTTCAACAATATGAAAATGAAGAAGGAAAATGGTAAGCCGGTCAATTTTGTTGTGTTGTTGTTTAGTTTTTTTTACAAGGTAATGGAAAATATTGTTTGGTTACAGTTTGTTTTATGAATGATACTTCAACAGAATGAATCATGCATGATAGAAATTGCAGTCTAATCATTTGGTAATGGAAACTGACACAGTAAAAAAAAAGGAAAATTCCTTGGCAGTACTAAAGGAAGTGGTTAGTGATTTCTGTTGAAACCCGTGTTGACCTCAAGGAAGGTCCTTGTGCAAAATAGTCATTGTTCTGTAATTGTTATTCTGGCAAGCGTTCTTTAATTGTTCTCATTCTAGAGAACAATTCAGCTGGAAGGATTGAGAGGTAGATGAGAAGCGATCTTGAAAGGGTTAATATCACTTCCATAAGATATTATTGAGCTTACATTTTTGGTGATGTACTAACCTACTGAGTTTGGTTTACTGTTTACAATGAACCTTACTGAATTTCTTTTATACGCTTTTAAGCCCATTAGTAATGATTCAGTTCACTTCAGGTATGATTTTTAAAGTATATTTAACCTGTTGAAAATTACACAAAATTAATATTAAAGCTCTTTTACTTTATATTTAACATAATTTTTAGTGCCTCTTGTTTTTGGGGGAAAAAAAAGAACAAGAATTTGTTAAACTTTGCTTCAGTTTAATAAGTTAAACTATTCTAGTAACAAAAAGAATAATCAAAAAGAGATCTATGCCTCTTAGGAAACAGTAATCTATCACTCTACTATATTTCACAAATGAAAAAATATGGATTTTTTGACATTTCACTTTATCTTTTAGACTTCATTTGATCATAAGCCCCCCCAAATGATCAATAGTAAGAATCTGAGTTCTCACATTTTCTGCATACAAATATTATATCCTAGGTACAAACTAGAATTTGTGGAGGTGTTTCACTCTCTACTCTCCTTACAAATATCTTAGATGAGACATCTAATAATAGAGTATGAGTTTTGTATTCTTTGTCCTTCCAACCTACACTCTCACTTACCACCACACCCCCACCCCATTTAAGGTTAGACAGGTAAAATCATCTCTCTAGACACCAGTTTTATTCTTTTAGGCATTATGCCTGCAATTCAGGGAGCTCTGCCTCTCAGAGAATAATGTGAGTGGGCCAAGTATAAGCTACAATAAACTGAAACTCAATTGGGCACCTGGGTAGCTCAGTCAGTTAAGCATCCAACTATTGATTTCATCTCAGGTCATGATCTCAGGGTTGTGGGATCAAGTCCCGTGTGGAGCCCTGAACTGGGCTCCGCAATGGGCCTGGAGGCTGCTAGAGATTCTCTCTCCCTCTGCTTCTCCCCACCTATCTCCCTATGCTCCTCCCCATATGTCCATCGACTGATGAATGGATAAAGAAGATGTCGGGGTGTGTATATGTACACACACACACATAATGAAATATTACTCAGCCATCAAAAGAATGAAAAAGAATGAAATCTTGCCATTTGCAACAACGTGAATAGAGCTAGAGTATATTATGCTAAGTGAAATAAGTCAGTCAGAGAAAGGCAAATACCATATGATTTCACTTATATGTGGAATTTAAGAAACAAAACAGATGAACATAAGTAAAAAAAAAAGAGAGAGATAGAGAGGGGCAAACCATAAGAGCCTCTTAACTATAGCAAACAAACTGAGAGTTGCTGGAAAGGAAGTGGGCAGGGAATGGGCTAAATGAGTGATGGGCATTAAGGAGGGCACTTGTGATAAACCCTGGTTGTTATATGTAAGTGATGAATCACTAAATTCTACTCCTGAAACTAATGTTATGCTAGTGTTAACTAACTAAAATTTAAGTAAAAACTTGAAATATTAAAAAAAAACAATTGTGTTAATCAGTATAATATACACTATAAATGCAATAGGATTTAAGAGAAGGAGGAATTGATTCTTGACTCTTGAGCTGAGTCTTGAAAGATGATTTAATTTTATTTTTTTTTTTTAAGATTTTATTTATTTATTTGACAGAGAGAGACACAGCGAGAGAGGGAACACCAGCAGGGTGAGGGGGAGAGGGAGAAGCAGGTGTGAGGGGGAGAGGGAGAAGCAGGGTGAGGGGGAGAGGGAGAAGCCTGATGTGGGACTTGATCCCAGGACCCTGGGATCATGACCTGAGCCAAAGGCAGTCGCTTAACTGACTGAGCCGCCCAGGCGCCCGATGATTTAATTTTTAATAAGAAAAGAAGCAATGCCACTCCAGTCTGGGAAGCGACATAAGCAAGGGCATAGATTTGACAAATGGGTGTGTTGGTAAGCAAACGGGACTGACACAGGGATGATAGAGGAGAAAGGGTAGTGGCAGACCTTAGAAGCCAGACAAAGGAACTTGGACCTAAGTAAAGGGCACTGAGAACCATTTTAGGTGGTTTTTATGAACCTTAGTTTAGGAAATTATGTAAAGATTGAATTGGAGAAAAAAGTGCCTAAAAGCTGGGGAATCTATAGGTAAGCAAAAATAGCAATCTGGTGCTTAAGAGATGAGGTCCAAGGCTAGATTAGGGAGAACTGGAATGAAAGAAAAGTGTATCCAAGATAAATTTAGATGAATCATTGGTCGAAGTTTGGAAATGTCAAATGGAGATGTAGGAGGAGTCAAACATATTCCAGAATTTCTACACTGGATCATTGGAAATAGGTAGCCATTTAGAGACAAATATACAGGAAAGAAAAATAAGTTTTATCAGGAAGTTGGTAAGTATGGTCTTAAACAGCTTGAGTATATCTGGATAGTTGGAAACCTGAAATGGAATACAGATAAGAAGGAGAAGTTAATATATTAGAGGAGATATTTAGAGAACAAAGACTGGTTTTGGTTCCCACTTGCAATCCTGTGCATTGCCCAGCATTTAGCACCAGGCCTTAAACATAATATACATTCAATGATTATTTGTTGGCTGAAAAAATGAATTTAGTTTCACTCCCTGTTATCATTAATGAAAAAACAAGCACACACACACAAGTAATGTTAAAAATGGCTCTCCTGTGACTATTATCAAAAACACAAAAGGTAAGTGTTGGCAAGGATGTGGAAAAAGGAAACGTTTGTGCACTGTTCGTGGGAATGAAAATTGGTGCAATCACTATGGAAAATTTTCTGAGGTTCCTCAGAAAATTAAAAATAGAACCACCGTATGATCTAGCATCCCACATCTGGGTAAATATTCAAAATAATTGGAATCAGGATCTTGAAGAGGTATCTGCATTCCCATGTTCATTGCAACATTATTTGCAACAACCAATATTTGAAAGCAATCTACTGTCCATTGATGGATGAATAGATTTTAAAAATGTGTCATATACATACAATTGAATATTATTCAGCCTGAAAAAAAGAAGGAAATCTTGCCTTTTGAGACATAGAGGAACCTGGAGTACATTTTGCTAAGTGAGATAAGCCAGACACAGGACAAATACTATATGATCTCACTTATATAAGGAGTCTAAAAGAGTCAAAGTCATAGAAGCAGCATGTAGAATGGTGGCTACTAGGAGCTGGGAGGAGGGAAAACAAGGAAGTATTAGTCAAAGGGCACAAAGTTGTAGTTATGCAAGATGAATGAGTACTACAGATTTACTGTACAGCATATTGCCTATAGTTAACAATACTGTATTGTATACTTAAAAATGTATTAAGAAGGTAGATCTTATTCAAGTAATTATGCCTATATAATAAAGCCCTAATAAAAACTCAGGACACTGAGGCTTGAGTGAGCTTCCTGTGCACTGATGGGCTGCAAGGGTGTTGTGTCCTGAGGACACAGAAACTTCACATTGGGGACCCTCCCAGACCTTGTACTATGGTCTCTTTTGGAGGACTCGTCTTAATTTGTATCCAATTATAATAAACTATAATCAGAAGTATTAAAAAAAAGAAGGTAGATCTTATGTTAAGTGTTCTTATCATGAAATAATAATAATAGTAACTAAAGAGCATTGGAGGAAACTTGTAGAAGCGATAGATATGTTTATGGCATAGACTGTGGTGATGATTTTACAGGTGTATACTTGTCTCCAAACTCATCAAGTTGTATACATTAGTATGTACAACTTTTAAAATATCAATCATATTTCAATAAAGTACTTGTTTTTTTGTTTTTTGTAAGTGACTTCTGTCACTACTTAGCGCCAGAGCTGAAAATAGAACTCATGTCTCTCCACTCCCAGTCTGGTGCTTTTTTCTTTATTAGAACTATATTAAAAAGTAAATGCTGGGCGCCTGGGTGGCTCAGTTGGTTAAGCGACTGCCTTCGGCTCAGGTCATGATCCTGGAGTCCCGGGATCGAGTCCCGCATCGGGCTCCCTGCTCAGCAGGGAGTCTGCTTCTCCCTCTGCCCTCTCCCCTCTCATGCTCTCTGTCTCTCTCTCTCTCTCAAATAAATAAATAAAATCTTTAAAAAAAAAAAGTAAATGCTGATAATAACTATCTTCGCAGTTTCAGACTTTACATGTTAACATACATGTGAGAATTTGTGAGCATTTGAATGTATAAGGATGTCAGATAATTTAATTCCATTTTGTCATCCCATATTTACAATGGTTTTATATAAGAGGTATGAAAAATCAGAATAACAAAAGCAGTGTGGCCAACTGAATTTAAAAGTAAGCAAACTACAAAAATCTAAATGTCCAAACCTTTAAGGATGGCATAATAGCAGCATATTGTTCTAAAGAGATCCAGGCACTGGTACCGTAAAATAAATTTTAGAAACATGTTTGGATATTCTGTGTTTATAAAATCAGATAGGATGCAGACTTACTTTAAGAAATGGCCTATGGAATAATTGACATATTTGGGAGAACGTGGATTTTATTACTCAGTTTTTCTCCAGAGGTGGGTACCTTTATAAATCATATTTACTACTCAGGTTTTGGAAGCTCATCAACCTCAGATTTTTAAAAAATCGCCCTGACCCATATTGCATCTTGGCTGAAGTTTGCCTAAAGAAGTGGGGGTGGGAGGGATGGGGTGGCTGGGTGATAGACATTGGTGAGGGTATGTACTATGGTGAGCGCTTTGAATTGTGTAAGACTGTTGAATCATAGACCTGTACCTCTGAAACAAATAATACATTATATGTTAAAAAAAAAAGAAGATAGTAGGAAGGGAAAAATGAAGGGGGGGAATCGGAGCGGGAGACAAACCATGAGAGACTATGGACTCTGAGAAACAAACTGAGGGTTCTAGAGGGCACGTACTGAATGGAGCACTGGGTGTTATACGCAAACAATGAATCATGGAACACTACATCAAAAACTAATGATGCAATGTATGGTGATTAACATAACATAATAAAATAAAATAAAAAGAAGTAGTACTTGTTGGTCCATTACAAGTGCAGTCTGCATTTGAAAAGCATTACTTTAATTCTTTGGAAAGAATTAAAAGCTAACAAAAAAGGGCAGCCTTATGCCCCCTTTACCTTTCAAAAGTTTACTGTGAAGTGTAATTTACTTCATATATTTGGCTCAGAAACCACATGTTTTCTCAGTAGCAGAACACATTATACCTCTGATTAAGATCAGCCATTGTTCATTATGGCTAGCATGAGTTGAAACATCCAAGTAATTGCAATGTGGTTCAGAAAAATTCACAAAGAACACAATTAGTTTAATAATTTTGCTTTGAAGAGAAGAAACTTAAATGTGCTCAGCATTGCACAAACTTTCCAGATTTAGTGGTAATCACCAGTATGGCAAAGTTTCCAACAAATGGGAAAATATGAGATATTGTCTCAGGGCTTTCCACTCTGTGGCTCCTTTGCTTCATTACTTTTAATATGTGCATCAACCCTTTTAACTGCTGTTCAAGCAACGATTCTTGGGGTTCAGTGACTTCAGTGGGCCTGCCTCTCAAAGTAGGTTTCATGATGCAGATACCTCCCTAGTCAATCCTCCACCCAATATATATCAAAATATGTTGGCTTCCTGCCTTTTCCCTAGAGGACCCTGCTTTATGCCAAGTAAGGTTTACCAGTGAACTCATGTGATTGATGCTCTATTTCCAATGTATGTATGTTTTAAATAAGGCCTATTCAAGCTTGGGGTAAAAAGATTTTCAAAGATTCTATCACATTTTCTCTTACAATTTTAATATAGTATTTATTTTCCATTGTTTATAATATCTTTTGAAGTTTAAATTTCCTCCTTGCTAAACTTGTCATTTCTTTGGCTCACCTCATTTCCACCCCTATACCTTTCATTACTGAAAGTACTGCAGCTAATGGGACTACTCTGTAACTTCATTTTCCAAGATGACCAAACACTAGATTCATTAAAAAAAGGGGGGGGGGGCTGGCTGGCGGGGGTACTTGGCACTCTGATGGTGACTTTGGCTTGGACATCAAAAAAGAGGTGAAAAGAGTGTTCATGAGATAATGTAAATATGAGACAAAAATCTCTAGAAAACTATCTTTTACAGAGGAAAAAAACATAAATATGAAGTAGAGGAGTCACAGAACAGCTACTCTTCAAATAAGTAAAATAATGGTCACAATGACAAGAATGACTATTATGAATAGCAAACATTTCTCAGGTTACTAAATTTTATTATGACTGGAGCTTTTTCATAGAGGAGAACAGAATATAAGATGAACTTTTAGAATGAGTGAATAAGAATCAGAATTAGTTATTTTAGAATGAGTATAGAGAGAGTTAGAATTAGTCATTATAGAATGGGTGTAGAAAAAATTGTTTCTCTCATTTTGATGATCTTTGAGTTCATCAGGTGTTTCTCTAGAGATCAATAATGAGATCCAGAACATTCTTTAATCCTCTTAATCTGCACACACACCATTGCAATAGTGCCATAGAAAAAGCAAAAATCTAATAGAAATAAAATGTAATGAGTTAAAGCAAACTTGCATTAAAATTTGAAATAACAATATCCATAGTTCATGACACAATGTGTCTTGGGTCTTCACACAGTGATCCTATGGGTTTGAGCAGTTATCATTGTTACCATCCTCATTTTCTAGACAGGAAGCTGGGACTCAGAGAATGAACTGCCAAGGGTTTAATATAGTGAGTATGTATCAGGGCCAAGACATGGAACACCAGCCTTCTGACTTTCAGCCAATTCTGTCCTGTGACCACAAGGATTCTCTGGAACCTGGACCTGTGGAAATGCCTCCTGTGTCATGCCAAAGTCATATATGGCATTCTGCTTAAGCAAAAATGCCTCTAAAATGGAAAAGAAGACTTCACAATTAGGACCTCTTAGCTGGTCACATGAGTCATAAATTCCCAGGTCTGTCTTATTCAGATTCTTAGAGCATTTGATACAGCCATTAATTCATTCACTTAGTAAATACTTACTGAATGCCTAGTTTGTTTCTGGCACTGTTATAAGCCTTAAGGGTATATGAGTGAACAAAATAGATGAAAATTCCTGCTATTGTGAAGGTTGTATTCTACTGGGGAAGGAGGGAACAAAAAATAAATAATAAATGTAATAAACAGGTAGGTTATATCATGTCAGAATGTAGTAAGTATTTGAGAAAAAAGAGCAAGATAATGGGGATTGAGAATACTGGAGATTCCTGAAATTCCATAAAGACTATGCTGATACTTTTCTAGGATCTTGTTATTTTTATGCAGCTTGGAAAAAGTGAGACTTGCTTCAGATTAAGTAGTCCTGGCCTACTACACTACTACTTTCTGAGCTCTCATACCCCAGGGCTTACTTCTCCAGAATCCAGAATCGGCCATGGCTCCAGTTGCTATTTCGGGTCATTTCCAGTGATCACCATACTGTAGGGGCTTTCTATTGCCCTAGAAATCAAATATAAACTACAGAGCCTTTCCTTTAAAGTCGGAGACATGCCACTCTCAACCTCCCTGCTCCAGTATAAACAGAAGCTCTCCACTGTGTTCCCACCACATGGACCTCCTCATCACCCTCATTTTCAGCCCTCGCTCTCCTGTTTTCAACTTTTGCCTGGGCTGCAAATCTCTCTTCTCTCCTGTTTTAAAATTCACAATAACTTTACTATTAACATGCCATTCAGCACTCACTTTTCATCAATTATCCTAGATTTTCCCCAGCTAATGGTACATGTTTCCTAAACTAATCAGTACTCTTCTACACACATAATTTGTCTATTTGGATCATGGAATCTTAGCATTGGAAGGGTCTTTGGAGGCCTATCTTACATCTACAGTAGAAACAACTTCCAAAACATCCCTGACCTCATTTTGGCCTGAGGGCTGCCTAACTGGTCTGCATAGGCCCTGTCAGTTTAAATCTAAATTAAATCTCTGCAAGCCCCCCACCCAATTACCTCTCTCCCTAAATCTCATGAAATGGCAATTGCTACTGTTTTCAAAGAAAGAAGGAAGGAAGTTAAGGAAAGAAAGAAGGAAAGAAGGGAGGGAGGGGCTCTAGATTAAAATTTTATCCTCCCTGCCTGTTTCAGTTATCTCTTGGTATATCATCTCAAAACTTTGTGAGCTCAAACAATATTTTTTATTATTTCTAAAGATTTTGAGGATTGCATAGGTGTTCCCCCTGCTACCTGGGAACTGCATGAATGCTCATCTGGTACCTCACTTGGGGCTGGAGGGTCTAAGATGATTTAACTCACATGCCTGGCAGTTCATGCTATTGGCTCAAGCATATGTGATCTCTCATCCTCCATTAGGCTAGACTGGGCTTCTTCACAGCATGTGATCTCAGATTTCCAAAAGAGTGAAGTAGAATCTGTAATGCATTTTTTTTTAATTATTGAAATATAGTTGACATACAATGTTACATTAGCTTCAGGTGTACAATGTATTGATTTGACAATTCTATACACTACTCAAGCCTCAGGAGTCACAGTGCCGTTTCTGGTGCCTTCTATTTATCAAGTAAGTCCCAGTTTGACAGGAGGAAAAAACAGATTCTGCCTTAGTGAAGGACAGTGAAGGACAATGTCACATTAAAAGAATGCAAAAAATTTCCAAGCCATCTACTGCAGTTTCAAACCTCTGGATACTGGGGCAATCAAATCCCTGCCTAGGGAATCAGTGGCCTTTCCTCATGTCTAAGACAAATTTGTCCTTCTGGATCCACCCCTTCTACCAGCTCAGGGGCTCTCTCTTCTGTAATATTAGCCTTTCTCTTGTTACTAGCTCTTTCTCAACATCATTTATCAATATATGGATGCCTTCCATAATAAAATTAAGCTCACCTCAAACCCTTGATGGTTTGCCTGGGAAAAAAAAGCCCACACATATTGACATGGCCCATCTCCCTCATTTTTAGCCAAACATCTTGAAATGAGGTCTGCTCTTTACTCATGGCTCCCATTTTTTACATTCTTTCCTCTTTGTCTTTTGAGATACCACTGTTTTCTGATTCTCTCTCTCCTTCTCTGGACACTCCTACCAGTTTTCTTCCTTTGCTTATTAAAATCTTAGGTGTTATTTTTCCCTTCAGCTCTCTTCTTACTTTGTACTCTCATAAGGCAGTAGTGTTTACTCTTAGGGCCTCAACCATGCTCAGAACATGCTCATACATGTTCCACGTGGTTTCTGAGATGCTCACCAGCAAGACTGAGCCCAGAGGCCTGCAGAAGTAAACCATTATCAATGCACTCTATTGGCCTTTCTTCCCTCTATCATTTTCCCACCTCCACATTTGTGTGTGCTTGGAATTGCCTCCCCAAAATCTACTGGCAAAGTCTTTGTCTAGGGTCTGCTTTTGGGGGAACCTAGAGTAAGATAACTTATATTCTATTTGTAGAAATTGTTCTCCCTTCCTCTCCACTTCCTAAATTCAGATTCTTCTTTCTTGTCTGGGTCTAGAAACTCTTACCTTCACTCTCTGAGTCTAATTTTCCCCTTTCCCAATTTATTCATGACACTGCAAGCAAATAAGCTCTGTAAAGCATTTGATCATGTCATATCCCTCTTTAAAAGCATTGGTGGTTCCCAACTCTCCCCTCCATATAATAAATCCAAATTCCTTAAACTGGACTATAGGAATGTTTATGATCTGGACACTGTTTAGCTTGACAGGCTCAACTTCTACTCCAGCTACAATGAGCTACTTGAACTTACCAAAAGAGCTGTTTCTTCTTGCTTCTAAGACCTTGCTGAAGTTGCACCAAGTTCTGACCTATTCAGTATTATAATAGTCCATTTATAGTTCTGCTTCCCCCACTAAGTTTTAAGCAACCTAAAAAAATGTGTTTTATTAATTTCATATCCCCAGGGCCTAGTGTACATGCTGGGCTTGTAGACTGTTCTTAATAAACATTATTCAATCCATCTAGCCTCAACTTAAATATTTTCCATAATAGTAGGCTCACTACTTTCCTCTAAACTGTCTTAACTGTAAAACTAATCAATCACATTAAAAAAAAGCTTTGAAAATATTGGGGAAAGAACACTAACCATAACTTCCTTAATATAATTTGTTTTTTGATGAACTCCCTTTTAATCTATGTTTTACATAGATGTAGTAGTTCCATTTTACAGATGAAGAAACTAAAGCACAGAGCCTAAGTGACTTGTCTTAAATCATGCAACTAAGTAAGTGACAAAGCTATGATTTGAATGCATGAAGTCTGGCACCAAAGTTCATGCTATATTTAATGGAGAGGATTAAATTACTTAGTATATGGAAAGCACTTAGAACAGTATATGGCACAAGGTATAGATTTAGTAAGTGCCAGCTATTATTGTCATTGCTATTATGATGAGTACATTTAATATGACATTTGTCATCCACTTTGAATTGTCATAGGTTTTCACTAAATGAGGTAGATTTTTACTTGAATTAGATCATAAATGATTTTAATACCACCATACAATCTTATTAACTATTATTTTTTATGACTGCAATATTCTATAGAATGACCCTGCAATAATTAATTAGTTCTTGCTATTGACTATATTTTTTCATCTTGTATATTGTATATAACACTATGAGCATTATTTTTTATGCATTAAGCTTTTTCCCTTAATTTAGCCCATTTTTTTAGGATAGATTGTCAGAAGTAAGAATTATGCATTAAAAGGTTTAAACATTTTTATGGTTATTTATGCATATAAAAAATGGCTTTACAAAGGCATTATATCATAGGTATGTTTTAGGGAGTCTGTTCAACAATTCAATATTTGCATGTTATAAAACATTTTCATTAATACTAGCTTTATCCAAAGAATTTACACAAAATAAATCCCATTTCTTTTCAATATAAGAGACTTCCAAATATTTAGATTTTTTTTTTTAATATATGCCTTCAGTACCTACACTCCTATGGAACCTCTCAACTCTCCTTCAGATATTTTTTTTTTTATGCTAAATATCCCCAACTTTCCCTCAAGCATCTCTGGTCTGACAAAATTACCAGGTGCTTAACCATCTGAGTCCTAACTACCAAATACATTCCATTGTGCCTATGTCCCTTTTAATTTGGAGATTACAGACATGGTCTGACAGTCCAGAGCACAGAGGGGTGATCACTTTCCTTGACCAGGGCATCTATTTCCAGCAATGCAGCCTAAGGTCACATTAGCACTTTTGATACTAAAATACACTGTTGGCTCATGTTTACTTGCTATCAACAAACCCCCCTGTCATTTTTACGTGAACTCCTATTAAGTCAGGTTGCCCACATCCTGTATTGATGTAGATAAAAGTATGCAGCTAAGTGGAGTTATTTACATAGGTTCATATTAAATTTTAACTAGTTTATTAAGTTTCTAGTTCCAGAATTTTGAGACACTTCTGATTGCCCAAATAGATATACTGATTTACTTGATGCATAACTTTATGCTTTCTGTATCTTCTCAAAAGTCATAAACAAAGATACAGGCTAAGACAACCCAAGTACATTCTTATGGCACATAATTAAAGTCCTTTGGTTAATAGTAATCAGCATCTTAGTATATAGCTTTTCAGCCAGCAATGAATCAGCAGCTGTGAATCCACCCAAGTGCCTTAACACTCAACCACATTCATCCACCCTATTCCTGAAGATATCACAGGAAAACTTGTTAAATGGCTTCCTAGGACTAAAATAAATCATGATTATATTTTTTCATTAATTATTATTAAAGCAATTCTATAATTCTGTCTAAAAAGACAGTAAGTGATTTTAACCTAGGTCTTATAACTATCCTTATTTTCTAAATGCTTACAAACTAGTATATACTAATACTAAATCTTATGATAATCAAATGTTTATATTTGCTAACTTCTCTATGAAATTATCAACTCCTCATAGGAAAAAGTCATTTATACTTCCATGTATGCTTTGTAAACTAACACAGCAGCAGGCTTAACCACTATTTATTACTTCAGCCCCCAAATAAAATATATAATAAAGAAATACATAATACAATAAATAAAATATACTGAAATCTCTCCTCTATATATTTTATAGTTTTTTAATACAAATCAACCTGCAATTTGAAGACACTCAGCTTATTTTGAATAACATTACATTACTAACAGAGGGTAACTATCTGATTATGTCTATGAGACTGTCATTGTCTTAGAACTAGTCATAAAATAACTAAAATAAAATGTTTCCTTTTATTCAAAAATGTTAATTGAGTTATTTAACTTCCAGGGTGCTTATTGGTTCTCCTCTAGTTGGTCAACCCAAGAACAGAACTGGAGATGTCTATAAGTGTCCAGTTGGGAGAGGCAAACCATTACCTTGCATAAAGTTGGATCTACCAGGTATGTAAAGTCAAAACATTAAAGCCTGATCCTAAATTATACCCAGTATTCTCATTAAAAATAAATTTTAACTCAAGAAAAGATTACAAGAATCTATAAATATTCTTCAGTTCTTATCACTCAGATTCACATAAAATGACATTTTGATTCTGTCTGCCCTTCATTTGCTTTAGAATTCATGATAGAATATCCATAGATTTAGAAATAAAAGACCTTTCCAAGTAACCCAAGTAACCCCACCCATTGCATTGCCTCCAAAAAATTTAACTGTTCCTTTTTTTTTTTTAAGATTTTTAAGATTTTATTTATTTATTTGAGAGAGAGAATGAGAGACAGAGAGCATGAGAGGGAAGAGGGTCAGAGGGAGAAGCAGACCCCCCGCTGAGCAGGGAGCCTGATGCGGGACTCGATCCCGGGACTCCAGGATCATGACCTGAGCCGAAGGCAGTCGCTCAACCAACTGAGCCACCCAGGCACCCCCTTAACTGTTCCTTTTTTAAAAGAAAATAGCACAGGACTTGTAATACATAAATTCTTTTAAAGAGAATAGTACAAGGTAAATTTATATAAAAATGGGTATGTTTGATAGAACATGACTAGGAACTTCTTACTAGAACTATCCAAGAATTAGAATCCTATCAGTGTTCTATACAGTATTAAATACCATTAAATTAGTATATATTTTGTAGGTTTAACTTCAAATATTTTATTTTTCAGTTCTCTTTTTTCAATTTTGTTTGTTTATTATGAACATTTTTCCTTTACATTTATGAGCATAGTTATAATAGCTGCTTTAAAAATCTTGTCTGATAATTAGAACATCTGGAATATCTCAACATCACTTTCTATTTATTACCTTTCTCTTGAGCTTGAGTCACATTTTCTGTTTTATCTTGTGTTTTGTAATTTTGGATTATATCCTGGATTATACTTTTGAGTTATAAGTTTGGGGATTCTAGATCTTTTATGTGTTTTTGAATAGTCTTAACTTTTTGTTTTAGCAGACAGTTTACTTGGCTGAACTCAATTTCCAAACTGCAGTGGGAAGCAGTTAAAATCTCTATTCAGTTCTTCTAATTGTAGCTGAGCTGTTTGAAGTTTGCCCTGCACATATACAGTTCAAGTCCTTCAGATATTTGGACAGAATATACATGTATATGTTGGAACTCTCTTTTTGTGGTTCTACTTTCCAAGATATACCCCCTCACTTTGCAGTTGCTGTCATTACCCCAATTTCTGTCCTCTGTTTCTTCAAAACAGTAAGACTTTGAGCTTTATTTGAGGTTTAGCCACTGACAAGAGCCTTCCCTTAGGGGAAAACAAACACATAAACAGGAAACTCACGCCGTGCTAATCTTTTCTTACAAGTACATACTTGCCTCCAGTTTCTGTCTGCTTTTGGTTACTTTCCAGTGCCTTCAGATGGTTTTTTTCTTTTTTTTTTTTTCTCCTTTTCCTAGAGTTATAGTTGTTATTTGCAAAGGACTTGTTCTGATAGGAGCTATTCTTTCATTACTGGAAACTGTAATAGAGTTTTAACATTAGCATGGAGATTTTAACTACATCAACAACAGTGGACAAGTTCCTGCTATATAGTCCCTAATGTCCCAAGAATGTTCATCCAGTGTCAACCCTAGTATAAAAAACTCTAATCCAGATTATTTAAAACCCATGTAGATAATAGCCCAGTTCCAAGTACTTGCAAGGCAAACCAGACTAAACTCTGGGACAAAGACCACTATCAGATTAGGAAGACAGTGTGACCATTCAGGAATCTCTGCTTCCATTCCCTCACTTTAAACTGTATATGGTCTTAAGGTAGGAAAAACTTCTGGGCATTAACAGTGAGATAAATCTTTCTTGAACCTGAGTTTTGCCACTTTCAAATATTTCAGCACTCTGCTAAGCAGGGTTTAGAAGATTTTTATTTTCCTGTCCAATCTTTTTTTTTTTTTCTTTTTTTCAATATGAGTAACTGGAACTTCTTGCCAATTTTGCTAGGTTGGCATGCTTCAAGACCCAACATTCCTATCTCGAATGTCAAATGGCATCCTTTCATTGTGTTTCTTTTCTCCAAATGTCCCGAACACTGCTCAGTCTTGCTCCAGTTTTGTTTGTTACCTTCATCATGTCCCCATGATGGTGAAATTAATGGTCATAAACTTATATTTGATATTTGAGGGTTTTTTTTTTTTCTGCTCTACTACTCATTTTCCCTCTTGTCAGAAATCATGTTTTATCATTGGTTATTTATAACATATAGATATAACATGCAAGGTAGGTGTGTAAGTTTACATTATGTCTATAATATTATTAGGTTAAATATTTTATTTGTTTTAATTAGCAAAAATGTGTGAAAGGCTATCCCACATTCTCTCATTGCCCCAATAGTTCTGCATTCTTTTATAGTTCAGCAAAACTATTTGAGACAGCTATCCAGACAAAGTTTCTGGGACATAAGCCAGGTTTTTGGCCTTAGCTTGTTCATTATATTCCTTAATAATACTTTGAAGACTAGTTGAATCAGACAAAGAAAGTGCTATGATATGAGCAAAGCAAATAGAATGTCTTAATGAGAAGACACTTAATTATACTTTGTTTTCCACCCTCATAAAATTTTGTTCTATTTTTAGTTAATACATCAATTCCCAATGTCACGGAAGTAAAGGAGAACATGACTTTTGGATCAACTTTAGTCACCAACCCAAATGGAGGGTTTCTGGTAAGATAGCAAAGAGTTGGTTAATGAACCAGGAATGCTGTTATTCTAAGACTTTATAAAATCTGTTACATAATTTTTAATCTTATGGTTTTTAATTTTTTAAAAGGCATGTGGCCCCTTATATGCCTATAGATGTGGACATTTGCATTACACAACTGGAATCTGTTCTGATGTCAGCCCCACATTTCAAGTCGTGAACTCCATTGCTCCTGTACGAGGTACACATTTTATGCAATGTTCTTACATGTTTGAAAAGTGTAAGCAATGAATGAGACATACGTATACACAGGAGCATACCAAAAAGCTTGAAGTATTTTCTCAGCTGCCAGCATTACCAATTTAGGTAAATGTTTGCTTTGCCAATTTATAACCAAACCTCACTGCTATTTTTGGAGCTGATTATTAGTGTAAATAACCTTTAACAGAGTCTTGTTTAAAACATCATAGCTAAAGCTGTCACATTGTTTTTATTTAAAGAGTGAGTCTCTTTGAAGAAAGTAATCTCATTTGAAATACACAGAAAGAGAACAGTTATATAAAAAATTCATATTGAGAAAATTTCCAAAGATAACTCATACAATGTTGATTAAAATTAAGTAGAGATGAGTTTTAATTGATAAGAACCCCAACCAATTGCTATTGAATGCAGTAGTATTTATCACCTTTACTTTTCCTAAAACTATTTTTTCTGATTTTAAAATCCAGTGTATCCACTATGTAAACTATCAGCTTATCTTTTAAAATGAGCTTATTTCAGCTATGAAAACACTCCATACACCTTCATACTATCTAAAAAGACAAACTCCAAATTTGCACGGTTGACTCTTTTTATTACAGAATGCAGCACCCAACTGGACATAGTCATAGTGCTGGATGGCTCCAATAGTATTTACCCCTGGGAGAGTGTTACAGCTTTTTTAAATGACCTTCTTGAAAGAATGGATATTGGTCCTAAACAGACACAGGTATGTGACTACGCATTTTGACTTCTGTTGTTCTAAAGATAAAAATGTATAGATTTTAATAATACAAAATGCTCTGAAAATAAATTAATCAATAAAGCTAATATTCAGTATGAATTTTATATTCTATATGTCTGACCCTGTTATTTTCTAAACAGAAAATATTATGAAAACTGCCATTTCTAATGCTCTTAGAAAATATCCCCTATAAATCTCTGTAAAATCATGATTGTATTCTTACTTATAAGGCAAGTGTAGCCACCTTTGGTAATATCAAAGCAGGGTGTCAGAATTTGTGGAAACTAATCTAACATCCTAAAGAACACATCACATTACAATCTCCTTTCTCATATTATACAAGTAAATTCATAAGTGACCACAGGATCGCTTAAGGTCCATTTTTCTCATATTTAATAATTTCTTTTCTTAAGCAAAAAGCACAGGCTCCATGTTTTAGCTACAGTTAAGTTTAATAGTTTTTTTTTTTTAATTTCTCCCCATGAGTATCTGTTTCTAAACACATCCCCTTTATTGTCATTAAATGAAGTGAAACTTACCATGTGGCTCTCCCATTTCAGACACTGAGTTTGGGTTTAACTAATCTAATGTTTATTAAACTGAGGGTTCTAGAGGGGAGGGGGGTGGGAGGAATGGGTTAACCCAGTGATGGGTATTAAGGAGGGCACGTTCTGCATGGAGCCCTGGGTGTTATACGCAAACAATGAATCATGGAACACTACATCAAAAACTAATGATGTAATGTATGGTGATTAACATAACATAATAAAATTTAAAAAAAAACTTATATGGCTGTATGGCTTAAAATATGGAGATGACAGTGAATAAAAGGCCAATTAAATGTCAGGGTGAAGTCAGTGCCTTGAGAGCAGAAATTAGTACGGGAGTCAGAGTCAAAATGGTTGTTGCATGGTTTGGGGACTGCAGGAGAGCACAGGACACTTTAGGACTGCACAAGCAGACCAATGTCTTTCCTTTTCTTTCTGAGAGCTCGACTTTTGGAGAAATTTCTGAGGCACTGAAAAAGTGGTCTGACTGCATTAATATTTGGCACACCCACACATAGTGTGGGACCTAAATACACACAGATGTGTGTATGTGTGTGTGTGTGTGTATGATATGCTTGTATATATATATTTCTGTATATGTATACCTATAAATACAAATTTATATACACATATATATAAAATGAATTTTCCCAAAAGGATAGTAGTTGAAGATTGCAAAGTAGATGCAAACCTCAAAGTGAAATGTCATATGGCCATGTTCCAAGGCTGAAGAAGTGAGAGCTAGGTAAGGGGCAAGGCTGTGTATATCCTACTGTACAATAAAGAACATCTTGAAATCAGTGTAAAATATTTAAAGAAAATGAACTTATGCATCACAAAATGTAAATTTTCCTGGATGCAAGTTTCTCACTTGCAGTTAATCTTCCCAGGTGAATTACCAGAGGTTTGGAGGGGATATTATTATCTCTTCTTGCTACAGGGCATTAGGCAGCCTGCATCCTTTAAAAGACCACTCCAGAATGTGACTTGCTCCTCCATTTTTTTTTCCCTTCTGAGGACCTCTCTCTTCCTTCTTCCTCTCTTTTCCTATCCTTTCTCTCTTTGGTCAATAAAATTTCATGGAGCTACAAAATTAAAGCTGGGCAGAATTGTGGGGGTCATTTAGCCCCAAATCTCAATTTATGGAGGGGATGGGAGAGTCTAAGTAACTTGTTCAAGGTTACTTCCTTATTGATGACAGATCAGAAACCATAGCTTTTCCAACTGCAATCGGGCTCTCTGTCCTTGCGGAGACCTCTACTTCTGGAGAAGTTTCAGAGCTGGTCCTAAATATTAGGTCTCTAGTCCTTTTCATTTCATCATGACTGTCTCTGTCCTTCTGTGGCCAGCGTCGTGGCACTCTCTTCCCTGACCCCTGACACACCTGCCATGAAATGGCTGGACCGCAGCTCTGTCCTCTCTCACTGCCTTCCCCAGGATGTGCTTTCTTCACTTCCACCTGTTTTGCCTACCCCATTTGCTTCCTTATCCGGTCCTTTCTTTCCAAAGTCAAGAATAGTCTTGGAATATTTTTTTTAATTTCAAGTATTTTTTATTCATCTGGAAATTTTATTTTATTTTTAAATTCATTTATCTGTTTCACTGTAAAAAATGCACTTATCTGTAGCTATTTGCAGACAACAGTGCAGCAGTGACATGTTTGAAGTTGCTCCACAACTTCAAGAAGGAAATCTACAAGGCTCTCTTAGAAAAATAACCACCGCCTCAGTGGGAATCTGTGCCAGTGACTCTGTTTTGTAAAGAAATAGATAATAATCCATTGCTTATATGCTCAACCCACCCTGCTGCAATTTTGATGTTTCTATCCACTAGAACTGTAATTAATTTTATATTTCTATAGTGAAAGTCCTAATAAAGGAGCTATTCTGCCGGCCACCAGTGGAATTCTAGCCTGCCAGTGTGGGCTCTATGGACTCCTATGTCTTTCCTTGGGGGGAACAATCACTCTATTCAGAGGAATAGGGGCCAGGCCTTAAGGGTTCAGATGCTACCAGTGAATGGGAGGGAAATGAACATACTCTGGGGCAAAAGAGTCAGATCACATTTACTCAGTTCTAGGACCCCATTCCACAGAGGGGAAAATTTCAGAATGCAACCCTGTGCACTGAGTCAGTTGTGATATCTGCTGACTTCACCCAAGGAAACTTTCTTCCTAAGGAGAGAGGAGCTTCTTAAATGGCTAAATTTTTATGTCACATTTTGCTTGTATAATTCATTGTGGAGTTTAGCCATACTCCTTCATTCATTTACTCAAATGTTTTTCCTGAGGGTTTACAGTGTACTGGGCTCTGGGCTAGGGCTTGGATAATTGTGGAGAATAAGACAGACACAGCCACTGCCCTCATAGGGCTTCTGTATAATGCAGTGTTTCTCCAAAACTGGCTCATAGAATTTCTTTTTCCAAATCCGTGAGATCCTTGGGCTGTACCCCAGATTTTCAGAATTGGAGTCTCTCAGGGTGGGGCTCTAGAGCCTGCATTTTAAGTAAGCAAGCGACATGATCCTTAAACATGGTAAAGTTTGAGAAACACAGGACTAACGCATTATTATATATTATGTACGTGTGTCTGCTGCATCTCTAGATACAGACTTTATATCACCTTTTAATCCTTTTCAGTGGCAGCCAGTGCTTTGCTGTGATATAGTGGGCCCTTAATGAGACTCTGTTGAATAAATGTGTATATCATAATTAATGCTTTTAAAATTTTTTCTCTGATAGGTGGACATTTAATGAGACACTTTTTCTATAACTGGCATTTTAATATTCTTTTAAGTATATTACTTTATACTTTGGGCTTTAGCGTTTATACTTTAGTATTTTCTAATCTTTTTCTATTTTGGCTTAAGTTGTATTGATGACTAGTTTCATAAGCAATTCTCTAAATGAAATGGATTGAAAAGGACATGTTTACTAAGCCATCAATTTTGCTAAACTGTATTTAATAAGGTTTTAGGTGTAACACATTTAAGCTCCCTTTAAAATTTGACTTTCCGGGGCACCTGGGTGGCTCAGTCCATTGAGCTGCTGCTTTCGGCTTGGGTCATGATCCTGGGGTCTTGGGATCGAGCCCCGCATCCGGCTCCCTGCTCGGCAGAGAGCCTGTTTCTCCCTCTCCATCTGCCTGTCACTCTGCCTACTTGTGCTCTCTCTCTGTCAAATAAATAAATAAAATCTTTAAAAAAAAAAATTGACCTTCCTTCAGTGGATTCAGAAAAGAAATTTGTTCATAGAAATTTTGGAAAAATACTTGCTCTTCAAAGAAATGTGTACAGAAAAGTATGGTTATCTCTCATGTGGTCTTATAGTAATTCTCTCCAAAAACATAATTTATTTTAACAACCATTTTTTTCCCTGACTGATGGTAACATAATTTAAATAAGTTTGGATTGTTTTGTCTTTTGTTTTTGTTTTTGTTTGTTTTCAATTAAAGCACCCAATTCTGCCCGAAGATTGACAGAATTTGCTTCTGGAATTTTTCCTCCCAAGTACTTATCCTCCGCCGGGCGCGGTGGCACGCACCTGTAGCCCCAGCTACTCGGGAGGATGAGGCAGGAGGATCACTTGAGCCCAGGAGTTCTGGGCTGTAGTGCGCTATACTGATGGGGTGTGCGCACCAAGTTGGGCTTCAATATGGCGATCTCCTCCCGGGAGCCGGGGACCACCAGGTTGCCTAAGGAGGGGTGAACCAGCCCAGCTCAGAAACGGAGCAGGTCAATTACTTATCCTCCCCGCCTTCATTCCTGAAAGGGGAAGATATAAAAATAAATTGTGAGAGAGACTACAGATAGAAAGCTAAGAGCTGGATGGTGAATTCTTAGACTCCTCACCCACCTCAAAGGTATAAAGGAATTAAGAATGGAGTTGAGGGGATTTGTGAAGAGCCTAGTGAGAAAGGCTTCAGTAGGATCATACAGTGAGCTTGGTGTGTCCACTAAAGTTGGGACACAACTTGACTAGTGCCTGACCTTTGCCTGAAATACCTAACGGGCGACATAGCAGCTGACCAGCTCCTGACAGGCAATCAGATGAGAGGTAGCCACCATGGAATTGGCCTGCAGGCCCAGCGTCTGTCAGTACAAAGAATGTGTGTGTTTATGAATCATCGTGGAACCGTGCTAGGTCCTGTCCACAGACTCTCCTGGAGGTGAGCAGAGGCTTCTTCTGCACAGAAAAGCAGAAGACATCCCTCATGTCTAGGACTGCAGTAGGGAAATATATTCACTCAGACAAGGATGTAAGTAAAGGGAAATCTAGAGAGAACCCACAAGAAGGCTGTTATCACCTGGTAGCACCTGATCTATCTCAGGATAGCACCGGTCAAGTAAGAATTCCTGTATCCTTTATACATCTCCCCTACCCCTGTCCCTGGAGAGGTCAGAAACTATAGTTAACGATCTAAGGGAAGTTGAGTAAAGAAACAAAGAAACAGCCAATTGTGCCCCTTTCTCAACTACATGTTTCTCACCCCCTGTAAGCCTTAGTAAGGGGAGGAGAGAAAATTTAACTATAAATCAACTTTGATATTTTGTCTTCTTGAGTTTGTTTTAATTTAGGTTGAACCATATGAAATTGTTGTTATTTGATCATTTTCTACCTACAAATACAGCAATTTCATGTGGCACAACTAAATTAAAATACAGTTGACCCTAGAACAATGTGAAGGTTAGGGGCACTGACTCCCTGCATAGTTAAAAGTCTGCATGTAACTTTTGACTCCCTGAGAACTTAACTGCTAATAGCCCACTGTTGACTGGAAGCCCTACCAATAACACAAGGAATGGATGAACACATATTGTATATGTTATACATATTATATACCGTATTCTTACCATAAAATAAGCTAGAGAAAAGAAAATGTGATTAAGAAAATCATAAGGCAGAGAAAACACATTTACAGTACTACACTGTATTTACCAAAAAAAAAAAGTCATGTATCAGTGGACCCACACAGTTCAAACCTGTGTTGCTTACTAGTCAAATTTTATAGGTCTTTTTTTTTTAATAGCCATTTTAAAACAAAGAATAAGACATTTATCTTTCTATCCAGGGATAACGGAAGAACTTCACCCTAGATAAGTTTTAAAGGGATCATGAGCCAAAAAAATTTGCATTTGCATTCTGACTCTACCTCAGAGTTCTTGTTTATTATATTGGTTATAGTCATACACTTAGTACAACAGGTAAAGATGAAATATGATAGCCTATTCTCTACAGTCATAGATTTGTCATTTAGTAATTGCATGTATTGAAAGATAGTTGCAAAGATGTGCAAGTAATTATCAACACAACAAAGAAAAAAGCAAAGATAGGAAGGAAGGGAGGAAGGAAGGAAAACAAATAAAAAAGCTTGCATTAAGGAGTGCACTTGTGATGAGCACAGAATGATGTATGGAAATGTTGAATCACACCATATTGTACACCTGAAACTAATATAACATAACTTGCGTGTTAACTAAGTGGAATTAAAATTAAAAACTTAAAAAAATAAAGTTTCTATATGACAATTAGTATACATTAGTAGAATGCAGCATAATGACAAAAAGATCAACTCCAAATAGTTACTCAAAATTTCTTCCATGTTTCTGTGTGGTCTCATTAAGACTTTTGCAAACACAGTGAAGGAAATTTTGTAAACCAATTTTTTATCCAAGACAGAGTAAAGGCTATAAAATTGCCTTTTAAAAAACCGCCTATAAAAACAAACCTGAAACACTCTGAGCTTGCCGTAAAAGATATGATGGTATAAACATTATGGAGGTCTTATTGATCCTCAATACCTAAACATAACATTGCTTTTAATAATAAATGAGAATGATATAAATATGCCAAATACGAGTGCATTACCCTAAATAAAACCAGTAAATTGTGAGGCTTGATATAAAAGTGAAATATACTAATGGAACAATGTCTAGATTGTTGCTATCAAGAGTATAGCATAACATTAAACCAGGCAAAGTGAAAGAGAGAAATTAATTAAATTTTAGGAATATTATTTGTCTTTCTTTTTACTGCGCATTTTATGGCCATTTCCCTAGAAGCCTTAAATATGAGGCCTGATTCATTGTTTTGAAGTCTGAAAAGAAGCCTGACTGCGCCTTGCAGCCATATCCTTGTCAATCAGGCTATACTTTCTGACAGTGGTGCTGTGAATGAGGTGAATCTTCTCTATCACTAACCACCCAGTCTCCATTTTCTCCTACCTCCATCCATAACTCACCTGAGTTATCTTTCCAGATCTTTTCAGATTATAGCATTTCCCTGGATAAAAAATCGCCTATCTTCACCTGCTAAATAATATCCAAGCTCTCCAGTGGATTATATGGCACCAGTCATTCCTGCTGCCCCCTGCCTCCCTGGGGTCTTTTTGCCTCCCTTCTTGCCCTGCAGCCACTCCCACCCCCCCTGGCCATCCCTGAACACATCATCAGTGTCCACGGGTCCCTCCGCCCAGAGTGCCCTTCTCCACCCCAGGCCCTAGGTGCTAGGTAAACTTCATAGACTCAGTTCCAATGTCACTTGCTCTGTCACTTTCCATGATCTTTCTGCCCCTGCTTCCCATGAACAATTCTTTCTCCTCTCATGTTCCCGTACCTTGTGCTCACCCTTCACTTATTGCTCTCATCAATTGGTAGCACTACTTTTTGCTTCATGTGTCTGTCTCTCCTGGCAGACTGTGAATTCCACTTTGACAGCATCGTGCCTTAAACCTTTTATTTATGGACTACAATTTGGAGTTTTATGTGTTGCCAAGCACATAGGAGATAAATCATTTGGGTTGGAAAAATGTCATTGCTGGAATTTTTCTCCTTGTGTTAAAAACCATTGCTGTAATGACCTCTTTCTCTCACTTCACGTCATGAAGTCATCGAGCTAGAAGTACTTGTTTGTGGGGACTCCCCCAGACATCCCTTTACATTAGACTTCAGGCTTTTCTTTGCAGGTGTTCCCTCCCCAGCCCCATTCACCTCTCATCCTGATTTCTGCCACAGTCTTCTCTCTCCTCGGAACTTTACTTTTACTCTCCTATCTTTGCATTTTTGAACTTGGATGAGTTTCATTGCAACAGCATTCAAGAGGGCAGCTAAAGACACCCTTTTCCTAGAACTTATATCTATCATCTATCAATTTTATGCTTCTGAGAACTCATTTCATCTCCTTGGGAACCAGTCTCATTTATGTCCCTCTCCATAGTGACAAGAGGTTAAGCCTAGTTTCAGCTAAAATAGCCTCAGAATGGTCCATGATGATGGTTCACTCGGACTACAATCTGTATTATTACCACATCATACTCTGACTTGATTACATTAGAAGCATATTATAGGGCAGGGCTTTTGTACCATAGTTTGGTAAAAGGAAATATAAAATTGGCCAGACACAAAGCCTGACGTCTTTTCATGTTAAGCAATTGTGCATCTTACACTGAAAACTCCATTGTTTTACCCTATCATTATTCCCCTAAAGAAGCCATTGAGTTGATAATGTTAATTGTTGAATGAAAGCCCAGAAACTTAGTTTGTGCTAGAAATTAAAATTTATGTACTGCTGATAGAACATTGACTTAATAATACAAAGTAATAATACAACTCTAAATGAGAAAATAATTCCATTCCTTCATAGCTCTTTGACTTAATACACTTAATAGCTATTTTACACACTTCTCTTTCTTAAACTTCTTTGTCATTCTGTTGTGACTTGAAGTTTCATGAAAGAAAAATCAGAAGGCCTTCCTTACAGTGATTTCTTTTATATTTCTCACATTCATTTTCCTCCTCTTTCTTCTCTACCCCCCAAAAGAAATGAGGCCACTCAGATAATTAATTCATTTTAATTTGGCAGATATATATGAAGTATCTTATTGATCAAATATTATGCCAGCTGTCATGGGCAGTTTAAAAAATTAAAAAAAAAAAACCACAAAACTAAAACTTTGTCCCTGAATCCAAAAGACTTCCAACTTAGAAATGAGATAAAATCTCATTTTTGCGTAACTGCAGTACATGATATTGTATCATGAATATAACAGAGGTGAATGAGGCAGAACAATTAATTGATCTTTACAAGTAGGTAACTCCGTATTGTAAAGAAATGTTTTCCAAACTATGTTGCTTGACGTGAGGTATTGAATATGTTTCTCCCAAAAATATTCCCTTAAATAAGAATAAAATATACCAGGTCTTCCAATTCATGATTCACAATTCATGTTTTCATATCAGAGATTCTGAGAGCACTTTCATTTTTTTTTAAGAATTATTTATTTATTATTTTAGAGAGGAGGGCAGGGGTGGAGGGAGAGAGAGAATCTTAAGCAGACTCCCAGTTAAGCATGGAGCCCAATGCGGGGCTCAGTCTCACAACCGTGAGATCAAGACCCCAACTGAAACCAAGAGTCAGTCAGCCAACTGACTGAGCCACCCAGGCCCCTCTCTGAGAGCACTTTCTTTTTTCTTTTTTTCTTTTTTTTATTTTTAAAGATTTTTATTTATTTACTTGAGAGAGAGAGAATGAGAGAGAGCACATGAGAGGGGTTAGGGTCAGAGAGAGAAGCAGACTCCCCGCTGAGCAGGGAGCCCGATGCGGGACTCGATCCAGGGACTCCAGGATCATGACCTGAGCCGAAGGCAGCCGCCCAACCAACTGAGCCACCCAGGTGCCCTCTGAGAGCACTTTCAAAAGAATTTGCTTATGAGTCAGAGTAGAGCAACTGGGGACAGAAGTAAGAGAAAGCCTTGGTCTTTTGCATTCGAAATTTGTGGATTTTTTTTTTTTTTTTAGTTAATATAAATAGCAAAGGGAGAAAGAGAGGCAGACAAAAAAGATAAAAACAGAGAGACAGAGAGGGTGTAGAAGGGGGTCCTGCTGTAAAGATACATGTTAACTTTGTGTTACCCATTGTTTTCCAAGATTACTTGACCATGGAACTCTTTAAATATCATACCTAGTAACATACAAAAGGATGCTAGTACTCCCTAGGAAAGGGGTAAGGGAATATTAGTTCATGGCTTAGCTGAAGAAGGATTATAAATCTCATGTTTAAATGGAGGGTTTGAATCAGTGTTACAAACCTCTGGTTCATGTAACAGAATCCTCAGCCATTGTGTGCCTGATTTATTCTCTAGCCTGAATCTTAGTTCTCTTTGGCCTTAGATTATAATTACATACCTATATCTTTTGTTCTACTTAATCAGGAAGTTCAAACTGTATCTCCCTAGGAAGTAAAGGCTTCCTTTCCAGGTGTCTCTGAAAGCAACCATTCTACTTGGGATTCATCCACTCCTTATGAGTGTTGTTACTATCTTCCTGTACTCTTACTGAGGTCATAAGCTACTTTTTTCTCCATTTTCTCTTAAAGTTCACATCGAACCTATTGCTTCTTTTAGCTGCCATCCCTGCTTACTTATTTCCATTTAGCAAACATGCCTAGAATCTTTTCATCCCCATTACTCTTCAACAGTGTTCTACTTAATTTCTACCCTCTGGTTCTTGTATCATTCCAACAACTGAAGCAACTGACTGCTTCAAGTCAAATATGATGATTATTGGCTGTTTTACTTTTCTCAATTTCTAGAATGATTTCAATTCCTCATCATTTTTGACATATTTTCCAAGCTCCAGACAGCTTTGCTTTCTCCCATTCCACATTCATGACCCATTGTCTGTTCTTTACCTGGGGTTCTCACTTAGGAGGCTGCATCTTCTTCCCTCCATGAGGCCTTTCAATGCAAGACAGTAAATGTGCTTGTGCTTCTCTCCTCCAGCCTCCTTCAGTGTGTGTTCATCACTTGGCTCACTTTTTATCTTGCTATTTAATCATGACCTTTATTTGATTCTGTTGCATATGCATATATACACAGGGTGCTAGTATGAATCTGTTTTACCTGCCTTAAATTATACACTAAGCTGGGACTGAAACTGTTTCTATTCACTGAGTCTCATCAATACTCAGCAAAGCATTAGTTATGTTTGTTTTGTGATTTGACCATTTTCCTGTGATCAAAATCAATAAATGGAACTCTTTTTATGGGGAAGGCACAGCAGGTCTTACTCTGCCTGGTTCCTAAGGAAATATGCAGCCCAGTATCAGCCAGGGACCTATACTGGGTCATTTCCCTGAGATTTCAGTTTCTACTGCCCAGTCTTCTCATTCCCACACTTCTTTTTGTCTCTCTTCTTCTGCTTATCATTATTTCCCTGCTATCTCAATTTTCTACTTGCTTATGTGAAATGTTACAGTCATCTAGTAAGAATGTATGCGGGTCAACCGTAAGCAAAGCAAAGCAGTGGCGTGGGATAAGAGAGTACCAAAAGCTGTGACATAGTCCATGCTCTTTACCCCTCCTTGCCCCTCTGGAACATATAATGTAGTTGGGGAGATAAAGCACACATACAAAGCAGTTGAGAAGAATGCTGTACTCACACAAGCAAAACAGACAAGTTTGCCTCAGGGCTCAGAGAAGAGGAAGATCAGTATTATCTAGATTGGTGATTAGGTTGGGAAAGTTTTGCAGAGAAAGTGAAACTTGAATTGAATCTTCCAGAATGGGTAGTAAAAATTTAGTTTTATGGGGGGGGATGAGAAAGGGTAGGGACAGCACTCGGACTGGGGAATCCTAGAGTTGAGGGGGAATAAGAAGGTGCAGTCAGGCTGTTGAGTGACTGCGGGTCAGGGAAAGAAAACTGAATTTTACCGTACAGGTCTAGTATTTCAAGGAGCACCTTGAAGTTTTATCTGTTTTCCATCTTAAGTAGAATAAAAATTCTCTTTTAAAGTATATTTCAAAGTCATTGATGTAGTAGGCAATGGAGAGTTACTAGAGATTTTTGAAGAAGGAAGTTATGTCATAAAAGCAGAATTTCAAGACAGTTAATCTTCCATGAATATGTAGATGGAGCTGAGGAGAATGGAAATCTGAGGGAGAGCAAGAGCAGAGAGACCAACAATTGCCACAGTCCAGGTTCAAGGCAGTGAGGTCTGGTCTGGGCCAATGAAGAAATTCAGAAACAGGGATAATAGCTCACAGGAAAAGAGGTAGAATTTATGCCAATTAAACAAGGCTGCTTTGTGCCATAATATTTGACATTTGCAACATACTTTGCATATCTTATAAAACCTTCTGTGAACTATTGGATTATCTGGACACCAGGAATAGCAGAAAAATTTTAGCCCTTTGGTAAGTCAGAAATCAGTGCTTTATATCATCTCTCCCTCCCCTAGGTCTGGTTTCCCAGACACAAACCCTGAGAAAATGAGCCAAGTAACAGTGATTTACTAAGGAGTGCTTTTAAAAGAAAATAGTAAGAGATTTGGGGGAGCGAAACAGTAGCAACTGAGGACAACCAAGGGTGTGATTTCAGGTGAAATCAAGACCTCAGGCTGATCTGGAAGGGGAGCTCCAAGTTGAGTCAAGGGACTGATCTTTCCCTGCCTGGACTCAGACATCATCTATGGAGCAGGGCGAGGGGTGAGGAGGGAGAAAATTTCCAGGCACTTCTGGCTCTTTCAGCCTCTGGGGCAAAGCAGCTCTAGCAGTCCAAGGGCAGTCAGCCATTTGAAGAGACCCTCAGGTGGAGTTGTTAGAAGCAAAGTATGAAGAAAGGGTGAGGCAACTGGCAGTTATAAGTTCTCTAAAGAATAAACTTATGGAATTGAGATATATGTTAAGTCGATAGAGAAAGGGAGAGAGGGAAAAGATATAAAGCACTGATTTCTGACTTAACAAGGGGCTAACATTTTTCTTCTATTCCTGGTGTCCAGATAATCCAATAGTTCATAGAAGGTTTTATAAGATATGTAAAGTATGTTGCAAATGTCAAATATTATGGCACAAAGCAGCCTTGTTTAATTGGCATAAATTATATCTCTTTTCATGTGACCTCCTCCCCATGTATCAGTGTGATACTCTCTTTTTCCTGAGCAGTTAATAGCTTATGACTAGAATTCGATTGAACTCAATAAATGGGAGCAAAGTGCACTCATTAGTACCAAGGAGTAGGACTGTTGGGCAGTGTTATGTGCAACCACATTAGAGATTCATGGCCATAACTTTAAAGTGAGACCAGTCTATAAATTGTGTGATTTCTGTCTAGAAACATTTAGTGTCACAGAAGCTCGCAAAGAAAAGAAGATATTTGGACTTAACCAGAGTTGGAAGTTAGCCAAGTGAGTTAATGGAGGGGAAAAAAGGTTAAAGGAGTTAAAGTTTGCAAGTAAATGATTGTGGTGATGGACCATGAAATCTATGCTAAGTTAAAAAAAAAAAAGTACGATCTCTGAATTAATTGGAAGTGTTGATGTGGTGAAGGAATTGATGAATTAGATATACTAGGTAAATGAACTGAAGTTAATGGTCAGACAGACGAACACTTGAAATTGAGATGGAGGTACTGCAGTTTTTCCTGTTGAGAAGGTCAAGGATAAGACCTTGAGAGTGGACAAGGCAACCTTGTCTCAAATCGCTTCCCCAACCCAAGAAATGAAGTGCCCAGATTTCTACATTAAAAAGACATTCCTTTGGGTATAGAATTCTCTGAATCTCGAATTTTGAGTAGAGAAAATTAAACAAAAAGTTATCTCCAGTCACAATTCTTGATATAGATTAGTCTATTGGTTCACATCAACATTTAAGGAAAGGTATAGAAAAAGGATAAGAAAAATGGGCGTCTCTAGGGGAGAGGGGAGGTATATGGAGCAAGGGAAATCAAATCTGGGGACACTTTACCCTCTATATCATTTTACTCTCTGGTGGCTTTGCAGTTAGCTGCCCAAATTATCCAGTCTGTGCAAAGGACAGAGTGAAAGGGGAAGTCAGAAAGAAAGGGAAGACAGATAACACGAAAAGGGATAGTGGGGAGAAGGGCTGGCATGAGAGAAATGAAGCTATGCCTGAACTAGATAAAGCCTGAAGTGCATATGTGCCCTCCCCAGATACATGCCCCGCTTATTACTCACCCAGCCTCATCTTGTTTCACTTACCCTCACAGCCTGGTCCAGGCTCACTGACTTCCTTTCGGTTCTCAGGACGTCCCTTGCTTTTTGCTCATCTCATCTTCTTTACATACAGATTCCCCTCGTGTGGACCCCATCCTCCCACTCAGCCTCCATTCAGGACAGGTCTCCACCCCCTTGCACCTTCCAGTCTTAACTTGATTATCACTTCTAAGAGGCTTTCCCTGAGCCTCTTCTGAAGTAGGGCCTTAGGTTCTACTTGCTAAACAGCATTATAGCCCTCTCCACAGTTGAACATGCACTGGAATGATCATGTGTTGAATCTCTCTCTCTCTCTCTCTAGTTTAGAAACTCTGTGAAGGCAGAGAGCATGTCAGTGTGTAGCACCTTCTACCCACCAAGGCCTGCCAGAGTCATCCAGTAGAAACTATTGAAGATATAAACCAATGTTTGGGAAGTTTAATAGTAGCACTATCATTCTTGTTCTTTGGGCTGTGAATATCCACAAGTGGCAATGATTATTGCTGTCAAAATAGAAGGATTTGTGTACTGATGAATTTTTAAACTCATCTGAAAGACAAAAAAGTATATCTGATCTACATGTTTAAACTAAAGAAAATTGAAAACGGAACATTGCTAAATGGATAACTCACAGTGGCTTGGTGTTTCAGGTTGGAATTGTACAGTATGGAGAAAATGTAACCCATGAGTTCAACCTCAATAAGTATTCATCAACAGAAGAGGTACTTGTTGCAGCAAATAAAATAATCCAGAGAGGTGGCCGCCAGACTATGACAGCCCTTGGAATAGACACAGCCAGGTATGTGGATTAAAAAATAAACCAAAGTAAAAGACTGTGCAAAAATAACTGCTCACAATCAAGCCCTTTGGAGTGTCGACTGAACATTTACCTTGGCAATATTTAAAGCCATCTTTTTTTTAAAACTAGATCTCACTGATTAACTAATAGTTATAGGATCAAGTTTTTCTACAATATAGTCTCCCCACCCTTCATATCTTTCCTCTTATTCCAAAGGTTGAAATGATGGAAAAATCAGAAAATTACTGTAGTCTGCTGCATCATGTTCTTGGGTACTAAGACATAATATTAGTGAATATCTTTTCCCTTTGTTCTTTGTCTACAGCTTCTAGGAATCTCATTTAAAAAAAAAGGATTAATATTCATTCACTTCTACTCAATATATATTTATATCCTAGTATGTCCATAATTTTACAGTACCTGATTTAGGGTTATTGAAGCTCTCACGTAAGAGTCTTTAAGAGGTCAAATTCAACATTGCTGTATTTGAAATCATTTTCAGTGAAAAGATTAAAAGAAGTTGCAAGAACTTCATCATTTGTGCACTCTTTCTTTCTTCCTTTCTCCAAATTCCCTCTAATTTACATCCCTTCCTTTCTCCTATACCTCCATGGAGAACACATAATCCACTCTGTTTGAACTTCATTCTATGAGAAGCTACAGAACTGTCCTTTGATTACAATGTGAAACAGTTTTTCTATATTTTTCCCAACTACGTTCAACTCTTATCTCTTGCTATTTTCTTCCTAAGTTGCCTTTAAAGCTAGTAAGGTTCTAAACAAAAACTAAACAATACCAAAATCACAGGAAATCTAATAAATAGTTTGACTAATATTAAGGATCCTTCTGTTAAGTGTCTTCAACTTCTGGACTCTCATCTCATTTTAAAGAGCTAATTAGCCATGCTCTCATTTCACCTGCCTGCTAAGATCAGTATTTTAAGGGGGTTAAAATAGTTAACATGGATATTCCAAAGAATGGGTTGGATATTCAAAAATTTAAAATTTCATGTGCAGCCTTAGACTCATAAGTGTTAGAGAAGCATGTGGTTCTAGTTATATCGGGCTCAAGAGAAAATAACCACAAACAGATGGGGTAATTTTACATTTACCTGCCTATAGGATCACCAATTTGCATGCACAAAGAGTGCACATGTTGAGGTGTACTGAATGCACCCTCTTAAATAATTGACTAAATGTGACTGCACATTCAAAGTAAATCAAAGTGTTCTTTGAAAGCTCTGAGCCTGTAGAGAGCTGTGTTTTCCAAAGGCAACCACTTAAGAATGAATATTCATCTTTGAAAACTAACTGAAGAAATATTCTGGCTGCTTTGCTCCTGCATAAATACACTCTAAATTCCATGACCCTATATGGTTTTTGCCTACATGTTTCACAAAGGGTCTAGCTGTCAGACACATAGTTTATTGAGTTTTGTATATAAATAAAACTCAATAATGGTATTACTAAATATCCTTCTTGTACATTAGTTTTTCACACTGAAGCATATTTTTAATTGTTCTCTATTCCTTTTAGGCAGGGCCAGTTGCAAAAAAATATTTTTCATTTTTTAGAATTCTTTACTTCTATTTTCATTGGATAGTAGTATTTGGGAGTAAAGGGCAATTTGCTGAAGATATTTGAAACAGAAAGAGTGTACTCAAGAGTTCTGCCAGTGGCACTGGCACTGGAATGATCATGTGTTGAATCTCTTACATTATATAAATCTCTTACATTATATAAAACCACTCTTACATTATATAAAACCAACCCCTGTTTAGATTTACCAGATTTTCTTTAAGAAATGTCTTTTAATCATCTCCATTGGTTGAGGTTCATTCAGTAATGGCCTGGATCTTCAAGAGAATTGGGAAGTCTTGGTGATCCTCTAAGGAGTTAGGACTGCAAAAAGGATAGAATCCTATATGATAAGTTCATGTTCTGAACTTCATTTAAAGACTAGCCTTTGGGGCACCTCGGTGGCTCAGTCAGTTGGGCATCTGCCTTTGGCTCAGGTCATGATCCCAGGGTCCTGGGATCGAGTCCCACATTGGGCGCTCTGCTTGGACAGGGAGCCTGCTTCTCCCTCTCCCTCTGTTGCTCCTCCTGCTTGTTCTCTCTCTCTCTCTCAAATAAATAAATAAAATCTTTAAAATATATATATATAATAAAAAAATAAAGACTAGCCTTTAACGTCTATTTTCACCTTTGTTTGTGCATATAAAGTCAGAAAATCTATCTGTGTAGTGTAGAGGGCAGAGATACACAGTTCCCTAGTGGCCAACTTTTTTAAATAGTTTCTTTATTTTGAAAATTGTAAGAAAAATTAAAAATGTAAAAAATAGTACAACAAAATCCTATGTACTCACCAAACAAATCAACAATTATTAACATCTTGTCATATTGACATTTAGCACTTTTAAAGGAAAATAAACAGAGATAAAATTCCTTTGCCCACATCACCGGGATCTTTTAGCCTGCTCACAAGATACCCACCATTGTGTATATTTATTGTGTACCTACAGTAAAACTAATGTGTATTGTGCAAACCCTTTGGGAGGTTAGTTTAAGAGAAATGTTTTTTTGGCATATCCCAAACTGCAGCTGTTTGTCCTCATGACCAAAGAAAAATATTGAAATAGACCATTCAGTATGATTATTGCTGCATTTTATACCAAGATCTAAAAAATATTATATGAAATCCTTTCATTGTTTCATTCCTAAGTAAAATGTACTTGACTCCAGAAAGGAAAGTGAGCAAGGGAAAGAAAATAATAGAGGGAAAATATGCCTCTGTGTGTGTGTGTCTGTGTGTGTGTGTGTGTGTGTGTAGAAGCAAAAAACAACAAAAATTGTTAATTTCCCCTCTCTTACATTGCTTTCCATAAATGCTTTTTGAATTAAATAAAAAATTCCTTTCTTTGCAGTTAGGTTATAGCATTTTCCCTTTCTCTCTGTGCCGCTTTCTTCCATCCTACCCCCACCAGCCTGTGTCCTAAAACCTAGTTCAGACCAAATCTTTCATAGCTACTCCATCCACTCTTGCCCCCCATAGCCCTGCTCTATCACTGACTCAGACCACAGCCATCAGCAGTCTTTTATTACTATGTCCAATTTTTCCCCCATATCCAAGAGCACTCTCAAGCATTCCAGCCATACAAAATTCTGTTTTCTCCCAGCTCCCCTCCTCAGCTCAGAGGATTTCCATACTGTTCTATAAATGTCAGAATAGATGTGGTGGAAGTGAGGACAAAGCAAAAGCTTCTGCCAAAAGCAGAAGAAAAGAGGAGTGTTTATAGAGAAAGGAGTGGCTGAGCAAGTATTTAAGATCTGACCTTCTCCAGATCTGATGTGTGCTCCAGTCACACCTTCCCTGAGAAGTTTCCAAAGAATGAAATAGTGCTGCCCTTTGTATATGGGATATGTGATGATTACTAAAATGGTGACTTCTTCATCATCTGGGAGAAATCTAAGACTATTACAAATAATGATCTTCATGCCTCCCAGCTTGAACAGTGGTTGTGAATGTTGATCGTGGAAGGACAGCACTGTTCTAACTAGAGTTGTCAGTGTTTTTCTTTTGTTTATCACTTTGCCTAACCTTGAGGTGGCATTTTATTTGCTTCTCTTTCTTCTGTGATCACTTCAGGAAGGAGGCTTTCACTGAAGCCCGGGGTGCCCGAAGGGGAGTTAAAAAAGTCATGGTAATTGTGACTGATGGGGAATCCCATGACAACCATCGACTGAATAAGGTCATCCAAGACTGTGAGGATGAAAACATTCAGCGGTTTTCCATAGCTGTAAGTACATGGCTAGAGATAGCTTTCAAACTCTGGTGTGAAGACAAGAGGTGTGTACATATGATTATTTTATGCAAGTTACACAAACAAGGTTGTAAAGGAGAAATGTCTCCATTTGAAGGTAAACTCTGTGAGGGCAGGATTGGGTCTTGCTCCCTTTGTGTCCTAGGGAAGGAAGGACAAGAGAAAGAAAAAGACAGAAATAAGAAAGAAAAAAGAAGAGCAGAAAAGGAGAAGAGGACCCCCCAGCAGGGGGAAGAATGCTGGAAGGATGGAGGGAGGAATGGAGGAAGGGCAGAAAAGAGGGAGGGAAGGAAGGAGAAAGGAGAAGGTGAGAAGAAAAAAGGAAGGGAGGAAAGAAAGGAGGAAATTGAAGATGTGCTAGTAATAAATACATTGCCTGGAGAATAGTCCAAGATGGTGGAAGAGTAGTTTCATCTGGTCCCAGGAATTCAGCTAGATAGCTATCAAATCATTCTGAACACCGATGAACTCAACCAAATATCTAAGAAAAGAATAGCTGCAACTCTACAAATAGAAAAATGACCACTTTCTGCAAGAATGACAAGATAGAAAAACTCACCTCAAAAAAGAGAACAAGAGGCAGTACTGACTGCCAGGGACCTAATCAGTATGGATATAAGTAAGATGTCAGAACTAGAGTTCAGAATAATGATTATAAAGATATCAGATATTAGCTGGGCTTGAAAAAAGTATAGAAGTCACTAGAGAATCCCTTTCTGGAGAAATAAAAGAACTAAAATCTAATCAAGTCAAAATCAAAAAGGCTATAATGAAATGCAATAAAAAATGGAGGCTCTAACTGCTAGGATAAATGAGCAAAAGAGAGACTTAGTGATATAGGAGACAAAGTGATGGAGAATAAAGAAGCTGAGAAAAAGAAACAACTACTGGGTCACAAGGGGAGAATCTGAGAGATAAGTGATACCATAAAATGAAACAATATTAGAATAATTGGGATCCCAGAAGAAGAAAGAGAGTTGGGGGTTGGGGGGCAGAAGGTATATTGAAGCAAATTATAGCAGAGAACTTCCCTAATCTGGGGAAGGAAACAGGCATTCAAGTCCAGGAGGTACAGAGAACCCCCCTCAAAATGAATAAAAATAGGTCAACACCTCAACATATAATAATGAAACTTGCAAATCTCAGAGACAAGCAGCTCAGGGACAAGAGGTCCATAATCTACAAGGGTAGAAACATCAGACTGGTAGCAGACCTAACCACAAAGTCCTGGGGGCTAGAAAGGACTGGCATGATATATTCAAGTTGCTAAATGAGAAAAATATGCAGCCAAGAATACTGTATCCAGCTAAGCTGTCAATCAAAATAGGAGAGATAAAAAGCTTTCAGGAGAAACAGAAATTAAAGGATTTGTGATCACTAAACCAGCCCTGCAGGAAATATTAAAGGGGATCCTTTAAGCAAAGAGAGTAACACAGACCAGAAAGGAACAGAGACAGTCTACAGAAACAGGGACTTTACAGGTAATACAATGGCACTAAATTCATATCTTTCAATAGTTACTCTGAATGTAAATGAGCTAAATGCCCCAATCAAAAGACACAGGGTATCAGACTGAATAAAAAAAATAAGACCCATCAATATGCTGTCTGCAAGAGACTCATTTTATTTTTTATTTTTTTAAAGATTTTATTTATTCATTTGACAGAGAGAGATAGCGAAAGCAGGAACACAAGCAGGGGGAGTGGGAGGGGGAGAAGCAGGCCTCCCGCCGAGCAGGGCGCCTGATGTGGGGCTCAATCCCAGGACCCTGGGATCATGACCTGAGCTGAAGGCAGATGCTTAATGACTGAGCCACACAGGCAGCCCTGCAAGAGACTCATTTTAGACCCAAAGACACCTCCAGACTGAAAGTGAAGGAGTGGAAAACCATTTATCATGCTAATGGACATCAAAAGAAAGCTGGGGTGGCAATCCTTACAGCAGACAAATTAGATTTTAAACTAAAGACTGTAATAAAAGTTGAGGAAGGACACTATATCATAATTAAAGCATCTATCCAACAAGATCTAACAATTGTAAATATTTATGTCCCTAACATGCGAGCAGCCAATTATATAAACCAATTAATAACAAAATTAAAGAAACACATCGATAATAATACAATAATAGTAGGGGACTTTAACACCCCACTCACTGCAATGGACAGATCATCTAAGCAGATCAACAAGGAAACAAGGGCTTTGAATGACACACTAGACTGGATGGACTTCACAGATATATTCACAGCATTCCATCCTAGAGCAACAGAATAGACATTCTTTTTGAGTGCACATGGAACATTCTCCAGAATAGATCACATACTGGATCACAAATCAGTTCTCAACCAGTACCAAAAGATTGGGATAATTTCCTGCATACTCTCAGACCACAGTGCTTTGAAACTGGAACTCAATCACAAGAGGAAAGAACTCAAATACAAGGAGGCTAAGGAGCATGCTTCTAAAGAATGAATGGGTCAACCAGGAAATTAAAGAAGAATTTTAAAAACTCATGGAAACAAATGAAAATGAAAACACAACTGTTCAAAACTTTTGGAATGCAGCAAAGAGGGTCCTAAGAAGGAAGTATATAGCAATACAAGCCTTTCTCTAGAAACAAGAAAGGTCTCAAATACACAACCTAGCCTTACACCTAAAGGAGCTAGAGAAAGAAGAGCAAATAAAGCTTAAATCCAGCAGGAGAAGAGAATTAATAAAGATTAGACCAGAAATCAATGAAATAGTAACCAAAAGAACAGTAGAGCAGATCAGATCAACAAAACTAGGAGCTGGTTCTTTGAAAGAATTAGTAAGATTGATAAATCCCTGGCCAGACTTATCAAAAAGACAAGAGAAAGGACCCAAATAAATAAAATCATGAATGAAAGAGAAGATATCACAACCAACACTGAAAAAATATGAACAATTATAAGAACATATTATGAGCAACTATGTGCCAACAAATTAGGCAATCTGGAAGAAATAGATGCATTCCTAGAGACATATAAACTACCAAAACTGAAACAGGAAAAAGAGAAAACCTGAACAGACCCATAACCAGCAAGGAAATTGAAGTAGTAATCAAAAATCTCCCAACAAACAAGAGCCCAGGGCCAGATGGCTTCCCAGGGGAATTCTACAAAACATTTAAAGAATTAATACCTATTCTTCTGAAACAGTTCCAAAAAATAGAAATGGAAGGAAAGCTTCCAAACTCTTTCAATGAGCCCAGCATTACCTTTATTCCAAAACCAGACAAGGACCCCCACCAAAAAGGGGAATTACAGACCAATATCCCTGATGGACATTGATGCCAAAACCCTCACCTAGATACTAGCCAATAGGATCCAACAGTACATTAAAAGGATTATTCACCATGACCGAGTGGGATTTATTCCTGGGCTGCAAGGTTGGATCAACATCTGCAAATCAATCAACATGATATACTACATGAATAAAAGAAAAGACAAGAGCCATATGATCTTCTCAATAGATGCAGAAAGAGCATTTGACAAAGTACAGTATCCTTTCTTGATTAAAACTCTTCACAGTGTAGGGATAGAGGGAACATGCCTCAATATCATAAAAGCCATATACAAAAAGCCCACAGCAAATATCATTCTCAATGGGGAAAAACTGAGAGCTTTTCCCCTAAGGTCAGGAACATGGCAGGGATGCCCACTCTCCAACATAGTACTAGAAGTCCTAGCCCAAGCAATCAGACAACAAAAAGAAATAAAAGGCATCTAAATCGGCAAAGAAGAAGTCAAACTCTCTTCACAGATGACATGATAGTCTATGTGGAAAACCCAAAAGATTCCACCCCCAAATTGCTAGAACTCATGCAGGAATTCAGCAAAGTGGCAGGATATAAAATCAATGCCCAGTAATCAGTTGCATTTCTATACACCAACAATGAGACAGAAGAAAGAGAAATTAAGGAGTCGATCCCATTTACAACTGCATCAAAAACCATAAGATACCTAGAAATAAACCTAACCAAAGAGGCAAAGGATCTGTACTGAGAAAACTATAAAATACTCATGAAAGAAATTGAGGAAGACACAAAGAAATGGAAAAACATTCCATGCTTGTGGGTTGGAAGAATAAATATTGTTAAAATATCTATGCTACCTAGAGCAATCTACACATTCAATGCAATCCCATCAAAATGCCATCAACTTTTTTCACAGAGATGGAACAAATAATCCTAAAACTTGTATGGAACGAGAAAAGACCTGAATAGCCAGAGGAATGTAGAAAAAGAAAACCAAAGCTGATGGCATCACAAAGCCGGACTTTCCATTTCCTCCATACTTCATAGTCCCTAACTGTGCAGCCAGCAGCTCTAAAATGTTTTCTGTAATTGTATTTAAGCTGGACAAGAAAGGAAAAAGGATCAGAGAAGAAATTTCATTTAGTTCCAAGGAAAAGCCTAGCCTGCTATTGATGATACAGAAGATATTACATATAAAGTACTTCAGCTCTTTGTGCGCAAATCTGTATCAATATAAAAGCAATCCATTATTAATAACATTTGTCTCTCAAAATGCAAAAAAAAAAAAAAAAATAGAGACAGAGTGCTTTTTACCTCTTAATAGTGATTTGTCTTTTCTAAATCAACTTCTAATAGTTCCATGAACTGAGATGATTCAATTTCATGGTGCCACCCCATGAAGAGGGACATTTAGAAAAGGAGAAGTAAAAATTCCACCTTTCAAATGGAAATATGGAAAATAATTTAAATTATCATGCATATAGCACTCTGTAACCTACCATAGTCTTTTTTTTTTTTTCTGTGTCCTAGATACCTTTCTTTGTCCTTTGTGGCACCCCAAAGAGAGCAGGACAACTTTCCTTTTCCCATTTTATGAATGAGGAAGCCAAGGGACACGGGGTTTCATGGCTGTAGGCCACATGACCAAGTCTCCAGATACCCCTTTACTGACCGTCTGTACCACTGCCCTGGGCTGTTTTTCCCTGGTTCCCAGTCTCTCTTGCTGCAGCAGATCTCTGGAAGGTGCTGCAGGACTGTCCTAACCTGTTTTCACTCACTTCCCCAGACTTCCAAAGAGCACCACAGTCCTCTCCAGCCCTTGTACCAGAGCAAAAAGACCCAGCACAGAGACACTAAGTGTGTCCTATAATGTCATAACCTTAAACAACAACAAACCCATGGACATTTTCCAAAAGTGAGAAGAAGGGGGAGAGGGTAGAGAAGAGTATATTTTGGAGCTAGAAAGACCTTTGTTCAATTTATGCCTTTGTGACAGTGGATAAGTCACTTAGTACTCCAAGCTTCAGCTTCTTTATCTGTAAAGATAAAGGGTAAATATTGTTTCTTTCTCTTTCTCTCAGATAAAGAATCAGTGAGATAATGACTGAAAACATCTAGCACCTATTTATTGGTAGGTGAGGCAACCAATAAATACTATTTTTCTTAAGGATATTTAACTAGAGGAGTTTACAACCATGAAATAATAAGATCATGATGCTTTAGAGCTAGAAGGAATCTTAGAGATAAACTGTGTTGCCCCCTTGCACAGAAACCTTCAGAGATTCCCCCATGGACTATCAAACTTTATTTCAGCCTCACTAACAACTGTGTACAGCCTTCATTTCACTCTCAATTCCATAGCATGTGCCCTCTGCCTAGGAGGAGGGTGTCTTCTTAATATAAATTGATTTTTTAAACAAGTCAGGAAGCAAAACTTTCAGAACTGTAAGAGTTTAGCCTAAATTGTTTTTCGACAAAACCTCTTTTATTTACTGTAAGTAAGAATCAGATATTACACATAATGGTTTTTCAGTATTTCATCAGTGAGATTTCCTCCTTTCCTTTCAAAAGTATGATCAGTGAAAGACATCCCACCCCGTTGTAGGAAGGGAAGAAGAGTGATTCATCCCTGATAAACTCCCAGAACACAAAATCGATTCACTGCCTCCCAGGGGCAAGGTGACTGTACTTATTTTATAACCAAGATGACTTGCTTATAAACAAGGCAACTTCTGATTGCAACAATATCCTTTTTTTCTTCCTTTTCAAATTTTTATTTAAATTCTAGTTAGTTAACATACAGTGCAATGTTGGTTTTAGGAGTAGAATTCAGTGATTCATCACTTACATATAATACCCAGTGCTCATCACAAAGTGCCCTCCTTAATCCCCATCACCCATCTAGCCCATCCCCCACCTACCTCCCTCCATAATCCCTCAATTTGTTCTGTATCTTTAAAAGTCCCTTATGGTTTGTTTCCCTCCCCCCCCCATATGTTTATCTGTTTTGTTTCTTAAATTTCACATATAAGTGAAATCATGTAGTATTTGTCTTTCTCGACCTGACCTATTTCACTTAACAAAATACACTCTAGCTCCATCCACATTGTTGCAGATGGCAAGATTTCATTCTTTTTGATGGCTGAGTAATATTCCTTTGTGTGTGTGTGTGCCTCATCTTCTTTATCCATTCTGATAAAGTCTTATATCCAAAATCTATAAAGAACTTATCAAACTCAGCACCCAAAACACAAATAATCCAGTTAAGAAATGGGCAAAAGACATGAATAGACACTTTTCCAAAGAAGACATCCAGATGGCTAACAGAACATGAAAAGATGTTCAATATCACTCATCATCAGGGAAATACAAACCAAAACCATGATGAGATATCAGCACACCACAGAATGGCTAAAATTAACAACACAAGAAACAACAGCTGTTGGTGAGGTTGCAGAGAAAGGGGAACCCCCTTGCACTATTGGTGGGAATGCACACTGATACAGCCACTCTGGAGAACAGTATGGAGGTTCCTCAAGAAGTTAAAAATAGAACTACCATATAATCCCACAATTGCACTACTAGGTATTTACCCAAAGGATACAAAAACACAGATTCGAAGGGATACATGCACACTGATGTTTATAGCAGTATTATCAACAATAGCCAAACTATGGAGAGAGCCCAATGTCCAACAATGTTCTTTTTATTTGGGATACAGATGTGAAAAATTAAAACACCTCATTATTTCTCTTTTCCCTTGTTGTTACTTCTATAAATTACCTTTTGCCAATTACTATCAATCCATTATTGCCTCTCATTATAATAGTTACTGTAACTATTTTGATCTCTTCTGTGGTTGAGAATAATTCCATAGATCCAGCCTCACTCAGTGATACTGGCCACAGTTAAGAGTCTATGGCTGGTCTTTTCAGTATGCAAAGCCAATATATGCCCAGTTTGTCCCAGACAACTGGATATCAGAAGTGCTATCGTTTGTTCAGCTTCCCTGCAGAGAATATAGCCTGGCTTTCCAGGTACCACTGTAGCAGGCAATGATCTGAGTAAACCATCAGCAGCATTAACAACGTTAAAAAAACTTCACTGGAAAGCAGATATTGTACTAGCAATGAATGACTTCTTAATTTTAAGTGAAGCTTACATCACTTTTACAGCGTATCTGGCTACATATACAGTATTTCTTGTCCTTAAGTCATCATGTTTCCCTTGGTTGGATCCCTGGTTGGTAATTCATACTTTGCCTCCCAACTGGTCAAAAAGGGTTCTCATAATTCCATTAATTTTCCTAGAGAATCATAAAATTATGAGTTCCTTTCCTGTTTTAATCAATGAATTATTGTCAAATTGCTCTTCAAATTTTTATAAATAATGTATAGGAAAATTTCACTTCAGCAAGAATTGTTATTTTCCCAATTCATATTTCTTTTCCCCAGTGAAACTTGTATTTTTTAGTTTGCACTGAACTAGGAAATAAGACAGTTATTTTATTTCCTCTCCTTGTGCATTCACACAGAAAGGTTTTAGGCATTTCTGAAGCTCCATTCATGCTTCACATGGATCAAATATACCTGGGGGTCTGCTCCTATTGCCACCTGGGCTGTTCCTCCTACTCAATTTTTTTTTTTTACTCACCATTTGATCCTGAACACCGCAAAGATGTGTTTTGGGGAAGACAATACCCCAAACTAACTGACTATTGAAAATTTAAGCACTCTATGATAAAACTGCAAACATGGCCCATTAAACTCTCAGACTTGGTGAGGGTCCTAAACTGGTATGTATTCTACATGGTCTGTGCTCTGTCGCTTGAGGATACTAGACATTGCCAGCAGGAGCCTGTTTTACATTCATATTCTAATCTTAGATGATAATGGCTGGGATTATAATGACTGTGAAATGTGTATCATTTACAGCATTCAAATGAAAATAAGAGAAGTTAGAAAGTATCTTAGCACTTCATTCATTTGCACACAAAAGGCACTCTAGTACATGTAAATGAATTGTACACTTTACATTTGACACATCTGCCTCAAGGGAACTTCAATTCTGGATGTCTACTTGAGGTAAATATTAACAGAATACCAAATGCCTGGGCTTTACATATTTGTATAAAGTGAAACAGAAGTAATTTATAAATGTTATTTTGTATTTCTTCTCACTCATAGAAAATAATGTTTCTACAAACACCAGATCCTTGGGTGAAGGATCAGAATACATTTCTGTTTTCATTTTTTATTCCTTAATACAAAATAGTTCAAACTGGATACAAGTCACAGTACTTCCTGGGAAATTTTTCCTTCTTATATTTTCTTCTAAATATATACTCTCATGTTACATTTATGTTTTATTTTTATTATTTATGTATGTCACTTGGACATTTTCCCCATTGAACTTTATCCAATTGTCTCTGTCTGTCACATAGAGCACTAAATACCTGATAACGTTTACATCACAACTAAGAACCTCAACCGTGCATGGTCCAAACATCTTTACAATTTTTTTTAAAGATTTTATTTATTTATTTGAGAGAGAGAGAATGAGAGAGAGCACATGAGAGAGGGGAGGGTCAGAGGGAGAAGCAGACTCCCTGCCGAGCAGGAAGCCCGATGCGGGACTCGATCCAGGGACTCCAGGATCATGACCTGAGCCGAAGGCAGTCGCTTAACCAACTGAGCCACCCAGGCGCCCCATCTTTACAATTTTTATGTGTATTTTCAAATTCATCACTTTATAAGTGAAATGGAAGTTAACATGTCAATGCAATAGTGAATCTAGAATATGTTCAATAGGGACTAAGGGGGAAAGATGGTGACTTTCCATCCAAAGATATCATATAACTTATAGGATAAATTAGGTAAAATAGTGGAGACTCAGAGGGCCTCACATGATGTAGAATTTGTATGAATCTAAAAGAAATCCATACGTAGCAAAACTGCTGACCAAAAGGAACCTAACAGTGTGTGAGAAGAATACCAGGTATAGAGTGAGGTGTGGAGCAAGACCCCAGTGATCCCGAAACGGACACACAGGTGTGATGGAGGCTCTGGAGGCTGGAGACTCTCTCCCATCTTTTCCATGCTTTCTTTGGGGCATGTCCATCTAGATGTGGGGAAATACTCAACTATAAGAAGATCATCTTAATTGTTTTTAAGTACAAGAGAGAATTTGTTCAAGGCAATAAAAGCAAGTGGCCCTTGGATTTTCCCTCCCTTATCTGGACAATTCTCTACATTCATTTCCATTAATTCTCTTCCACCATCAAGTAGCTAAAGTGGGAAAAGCACCAGTGGTCTCTGCTCAAATATAAACCATTTCTGATGGTTGACATTTGCTTTTCAGCCAAGTAGACAGGATCTGAGTTTTTGTGTTCTCGTGCAATTCTGCAAACTCCTGGTATTGACCTTCTTACCGGTATCTGGACAAGTAGTAGAGAGTTAGTTTCAAAAATCAAAAAGCTACCCAAATAGTGTGCCGATTTCCTAAATTGCTCACTTTTTCAAAGTAGCACAAAGTTCTTCACAAACATTAGGGCATGTGCCTCATGAACACATTTTATAGGTAGACACAGAGCTAAACGAGAGACAAGGGCCTTGATGAAGACCTGTGTGTGCAGATAGGTGGTATTGCTAGGGACTCCTCCCAGATATTCTGTGGGAATGGGGTGGGTGTGAGTCAAGCAAGGGGAAGGAACAGGAATCAATTCCCCAGCACCTTGACACTAGGAAGGAAAATTCCAAAGCTGCCATCTGTGCTGCCTGCCTGACTAGCTGGCATACAACTCGTATGCTCACATTAACGTTTAGTGTACATTTTAATGATTCAGTTACTAATCTAAACCCTCATACATTTTATAATACAAATGAACAAGTATATGGTAGATCATAAATAGCAATACCTAAAACAGTAATTTCAGCTTTTTTCTAACTATAAGTAAAAATTGTACCCTTCTTAATAAAAATATCAGTTTTAAAATCTACCATTTTGAATCTGACATTTAAAAAATGCATGCAGATGCCTAGAACAGGCAGCTGAAGGAGAATGGGCCCGAGATGGGTGCTCAGAGAAGGAGAGGCAGGGGTGTGTGGCCAGAAGACCCAGTGAGGATGAGGACCAGGACTGCTGGGCACCTCCACCTGTGCCGGCCCACCCATGTGTCCAGGATCCACCCAGTCCATAATGCTGAACTGCATTTGGGGACTATGGCAGGTCTGTGTTGCAATGGGACTTTGAAGGCACCCTAGAGTCTCAGTTTAATGATGCTAGACAAATCTATATCTATGATTTAGAAATGGAAAGTGAAGCTAGAAATTTCTGGTATCTTCATGGTCACTGGAGGTCATGATTTTTCTTGTCCCCAAGGAGTAGGATATTCTAAAAATCAAGCAATAGCACAGAGCTCAAAATCTTACCTTTGTTTTTTGGATTCCAGGAGCATAGAATTGAATTAATCATGATCCTTGGTTTAGGAGACCTCATCATTTGTGCAAGTATGGCCCACTTTATAGGTTTCTATGTTTATTATTGTACCTGTATACATATTTTAAGTATCCAGTATAAGCATCTATGGGCCTGACCACATTCACCACCTGGAGTCCTCTACCTGATAACCATCAGCCCAAATCCTATACTCATCTCTTGCTCTCTTTTTCTAATCTCTTGGTAGCTATACGTATCTTAAAAAATTCTAAAAGTCTTCCTTTTATTTAACTTTATAAAAAGGGTGTCATGCTGGATATAGTATTTTGAAACTTTTAAAATTTAATATTGCTAAGATTCATCCATATTATTACAAGCCATCATAGTTCACATACAGTGAAATGCAAAATTTCAGTGTGAAAATTATGTACAAAGTGAACAAATTGATGAGTTTAGATAATTGCATACACCCATGTAACCAATACGTCAATCAAGATATAGAACATTTCCATCACCCCCAGAAAGTTCCCTATACTTTCATTTTTTTAATACTCACTTCTGTAGTAACTGCTGGTGTGACTTACACCACCACAGCTTAAGTTGCCTATTTTATTTTATGTAAATGAAATCATATAGTATATACTCTTTTGTGTCTAACTTTTCACTCAACATAATGATTGGCCATGATATATTGTGCATCAGTCATTCATTTTCTTATTATACATTGTATGCATCTACCACAATTTGTTCCATACTTTACATGGACATTTGGATTGTTTCCAGTTTGGGTGCATCTATCCAATGGAATCCTACTAGCAATAAAAAAAGACTGAACTTCTGATACATGGGGCAACATGAATGACTGTCAGAAGCATTATGCAAATGAAAGGAGTCAGACACAAAAGGCTACATGCTATATGAATTCATAAATATAACATTCTGGAAAAAGCAAAGCCTTAAGGACAGAAAATACATCAGTGGTTTTAAGGGTTAGGGGGAGGAAGGGATTGATTACAAAGGGGCAAGAGGGAACACTGATAGAAATGGTCTACATCTTGAAGTGGTAGTAACACAACTGTGTGGGTTGTCAAAACTTTAGAATTGTATACCTAGAAAGGGTGAGTTTTACTGTATATAAATTATATCTCAATAAACCTTACCTTAAAATATAAAATAGATGTTTGAGAAAACCTGCTAATACATCTAAATAATTATGGTGAACTATAACAGATAATTCCTGCCTCTCTCTCTACTCTATAAAAAAGGGTGGGTAGGGGGTGTCCCTGTCTTGAGCATTTGGTTTCAAACAGGAAGGTCCCGATTGTTTATTTTCTAGATTACCAAGTTAGATTACTATTTAGTTTAATATCTGTTTAAAAAATATATATGTGGGACTGGCTCTTGGTAAGATTATCAGGAAGAACTGCCTATTCAAGATCAAGTAACTCACTTGCTAATTATTTTTGCCAACAAATGGGGGTGGCATGGGCTGGAATAATAGCAGAGACATTCAGAAACTATAACTTACTTTTGAACTGTCAGACTTTAAAGATAGAGCTGTTCATAAACAGGGACACAGGAATGCAAGAGAAGAAACTCTCACAAACATACAAGATTGCCCTTTATATTTTCCTACACCAATTACAGTATATAACAGTTAATATTAGGGAATCTACATATACTGAAGATTGTTCTTCCAAGAATATGGAAGTACATAAAAATTGCATTGAATTAATATACTATATACCTCTCTTGTTTATTGACAAAATGCTTGGGATCCTTATTTAACACATAGAATTTAAAATATATTCTTGCCATTTTGTCATGTCTTAGATTCTTGGGAGCTATAACAGAGGAAATTTAAGCACTGAAAAATTTGTGGAAGAAATAAAATCAATTGCAAGTGAACCCACTGAAAAGCATTTCTTCAACGTCTCTGATGAATTGGCTCTAGTCACTATTGTTGAAGCTCTGGGAGAAAGAATATTTGCCTTGGAAGGTATGACTAGTTCTTGTAATCCTGTATGTTCTGTCTATAATGCAAAGTCAATGTAATGGGTTTTGGTATTTATTCCTACTACTACATGGGTCGTGCACTTTTACTGTGTACAATAGCCAGCATGGAACAGTGCCCTTTTATGTAAATCTTTCCCTGAGATGGCTATCTCACATAGCACCGTGTCTGTCGGCAGCTCTCTTTGTAAGGATGTGGGGGTTGAAGGAAGGCAATGGTCAGTGTACACTCACCAGAACAAAAACGTGCCTGCGTGTGTTAGTCCTTTTCTGTGACACAGGTTTAGAAAATGGAGACACTAGCTCAACTTTTCCTTTTTAATTTGTTTATGTTATTTTGGGCTTCTATGGAACTGTTCTTGTTTGCAATAACTTCGTTTTTCATTTATTTTCTCCTGTTTTGCTTCTTGCCCACTTTAAAGGTCTTTATGGAACTCTGTCTCAACTCCCATGACAGTAAAACATTGGTTCACTATATTTGTCTAAGTCATAATTCTTTTTTGTAGATTTTTTTTCTCTGATTTTGCAATGACGATTGGCTACTGAAGATAATGAGTCATGGCATTCCTTCCTCTGCCTTTGGTAGATGTCAAGTAACAAATTACTTTGAAACTAGCCTTTGCCTGACAAAAAAAAATAATAATAAGTCTTTGGAATTGTTATGCCAGGAAAACTGAAAAAAAGCCTCTTTCTTCATGTTCTCTGATAACTGGAGCTTAAGAAAGCATGCCTCTTTCCCTTTTTCCAGAGAGTTCTACTCTTATGCCTCATCCGAATCCAATGGACCCTGTCCTTGTGAGGACACACGGAAGGACTGTTGTTTTGCGTCTTAAACACAGAAATTTAAAAGCACATTCTCAGTCACCCTGATATGACCTGATAATGGGAAACAGAAAGATAAAATGAGAAAGACATAAATAAAGCAAAGTAGACCACTTTGAGCATCAAATGACCAGGAAAATGCAAAAAAGTGACTAATGACAGAATATTAAAATGTATAGAAAGGAAAGAGTCACGAGGCATAGCATATTTATTATCATGGGTCACTAAAGGGGAATAAAATAGGCCACCCCAAAATATGTCACTTTGGCATGTAGATTATTTTGAGCTGAAGGCAATCAAGACCCAGGAGACTCAGGAAAAACTTTAACTTCTTCCTTAACTACCTAAAAGAATTTATACAGGGGGCCCAGCCGAGAAAAAGAGCTATAACCAAGGATAACTTTTTAATCTGAAAGACCTATCTGCATGGCAGGGCAAACTTGTAATTACCAAACATCTGTTCTTCTTATGTCCATTGAACTGCCCTCCTCCCTTTGCAGCCCCTGGCTCCTCTCCCAATCCTTAGGTCAGGATGGCATATAAGCTTCAATTGCCCCCACTTGACCTTCAGTCTCATATTTCGGGGGGTCCCATATGAAATTAAATTTGTTTTTCTCCTGATAATCTGTTTTAGGTCAAGTTAATTATTAAACCAGCCAAGGAACCTGGAAGGGAGGAAGGGAAAATTTTTCCACTCCTGCATGACCCAGTGCACATGCTAATATGTAGAAAAATCAAACAGAATTTCACAAAATGACTCTTATTATGTATAAAGCATTCTGATAGTTTCTCATTTTCGTTCTCTCTTCTCTTTCAATTAAAAAAATGCTGGTGGTGACTCACCCTGATGATTTCATGACCCTTAAGTGACAGATTTGGTTTAGATTTGATGAGCAGCTACAGCCCATGCAGACTTCATTTCTCTGCTTCCCTTTTGCCGTAACCACCCTGTGCCTTTAGAAACAGAACACTTGAATTACTTATCCATCTGAAGTCGCAGCTGCTTCTAGAGAACTTGGCTATCCTGCATTCTGTACGCAAGGCACTTTTAAGTGGCTTTGGTCTCACAGTAGCTATCCCAGTGTCATTTACTAATAGGCCAGACCATAAGCTTCACTGGCCTCAAGGAAATATACAAAGTTTTCCAAGTCATTGTGTACTTTTAATTTTTAATAATGTGATAAGTCAATAATGTGATCTATGATATGATAAAACAATCTGTAAAGACCATTTAAATGAAAATGACTTAGTTACATTAGATAAGCACAATACAGTTTCAATTTTAAACCTCATCTTAAGTAAGCAAATAAATATAACCTTACAAAACTTGTAGAATGAAGCCTGTATCAGTGGTTGTGGGAAAAGGAGCCCAGTTTGCCTTAAATGACATTTTTCTGTTGCTTCTAAACTGTCTACACCATTAGTTAAAGATTACACGTTGGAATGCCCCGAAACTATAAGAAGTCTGTATATTTAAAAGCAAAATTATTTTTTAAATGTCCTCAGATTAAAATGTCTCCCGCATATTTATTGCTACACTTTGAGGCCTAACCAAACGCAGTGTTTTGACTAGCCTATTTAGGATTTTCTTCATAATGACAGCAGAAAGGCCTTCATTTCCTTGTTACTTGAGAAGTGTCCACTTCCTATCAACATTTATCTTTAGATGGTAAATAGCTGCGATTATGAAATTCCTGTTTGCCACGGACAGCGCCACCTAGTGATGAGAACACGCCACCAACTTGCCCAATCAAAGATCAGAAAACCGTCTGTCTCCCTTTCCCAGCAAATGTTGGGGAAAATGCTGAAATTCCTAACCAGACGCCGAGCAGTGGGGAGAGTGGTTATCTCAGTACTCATGAGGAGTCCTGGGAGAAGTTGACAGCAAGAAATTCAGAGATGTGCAAGGGGCTATTACCATGAGGACAGTTCAGCAGGTGGAATGTCACATAACTCCCTTCTCTCTGTTCTCCGCTGTAAGCAGAACAGCAGGAAGAGAAAGTACTGGAAATATGCAGGGTTTTGCTGCTGCGCTCTTACAGTTGGACTTGAAAAGATAAATACAAACACACCATAAAGCATTGTGGACTTAAAAACTTAAAGTGTACTTCAGTCATTTAAATTAGAGGATAATTCATACATGAAATTAAAATGATACATTTGAATTCTTGATTGATATCCCCATTTAAACTAGTCCTAAAAAAAGGCAATCACTGATGTATTTGTTAACAAATTTATGACAGCAAATAGCTAGTAAATAAGTGTGATTTCACAAGTTTAATTATTCTCATGCCTCAATGAGAGGGCAGACTGACTCTTAAAATTATGCACTATTTTTAACTTATTTGCAAAACCAGATAAATCAGTAACTCCCTACTTAAAGTAAATGAATCAACATTCCCGCAATCCCCTTAGGAGGTTGTGGCTTTGGGTTGGTGAATATTTTGAGAGTAGCACATTTTCCATGGAATGCTCTGGATTATCTCTGTATTTCAGTAAAGAGCCTAAAAGTGGGTATAGAATCTTGCCCATAGAAATCCTCGTTAAAAAATTTTCAGATTCACGGAGCTCTTAGAAAGATAAAAAGACCTGATGCTTGCTACTGAACCTCATTACAGACCATTGACTTAAAAAAAGGGTACAGATTCTTTTTTTAATTTAATTTTATTATGTTATGTTAATCACCATACATTACATCATTAGTTTTTGATGTAGTGTTCCATGATTCATTGTTTGCGTCTAACACGTAGTGCTCCATTCAGTACATGCCCTCTTTAATACCCATCACGGGGCTATCACCACCAATCCCCCCACCCCCCTCCCCTCTAGAACCCTCAGTTTGTTTCTCAGAGTCCATAGTCTCTCATGGTTCGTCTCTCCCTCCGATTTCCCCCCTTCATTTTTCCCTTCCTACTATCTTCTTTTTTTTTTTTTTTAACATATAATGTATTATTTGTTTCGGAGGTACAGGTCTATGATTCAACAGTCTTACACAATTCACAGCGCTCACCATAGCACATAACCTCCCCAATGTCTATCACCCAGCCACCCCTTCCCTCCCACCCCCCAACACTCCAGCAACCCTGTTTGTTTCCTGAGATTAAGAATTCCTCATATCAGTGAGATCATATGATACATGTCTTTCTCTGAGTGACTTACTTCGCTTAGCATAATACCCTCTGGTTCCATCCATGTCGTTGCAAATGGCAAGATTTGGGGGTTTTTTGATGGCTGCACAATATTCCATTGTATATATATATACCACATTTTCTTTATCCATTCCTCTGTTGATGGACATCTTGGCTCTTTCCATAGTTTGGCTATTGTGGACATTGCTGCTATAAACATTGGGGTGCACATACCCCTTTGGATCACTACATTTGTATCTTTGGGGTAAATACCCAGTAGTCCAATTGCTGGGTCGTAGGGTAGCTCTATTTTCAACTTTTTGAGGAACCTCCATACTGTTTTCCAGAGTGGCTGCACCAGCTTGCATTCCCACCAAGAGTGTAGGAGGTTTCCCTTCTCTCTGCATCCTCGCCAACATCTGTTGTTTCCTGACTTGTTAATTTTAGCCATTCTGACTGGTGTGAGGTGACCTCTCATTGAGGTTTTGATTTGTATTTCCCTGATGCCGAGCAATGTTGAGCACTTTTTCATGTGTCTGTTGGCCATTTGGATGTCTTCTTTGGAAAAATGTCTGTTCATGTCTTCTGCCCATTTCTTGATTGGATTATTTGTTCTTTGGGTGTTGAATTTGATAAGTTCTTTATAAATTTTGGATACTAGCCCCTTATCTGATATGTCATTTGCAAATATCTTCTCCCATTCTGTTGGTTGTCTTTTGGTTTTGTTGACTGTTTCCTTTGCTGTGCAAAAGCTTTTTATCTTGATGAAGTCCCAATAGTTCATTTTTGCCCTTGCTTCCCTTGCCTTTGGCGATGTTTCTAGGAAGAAGTTGCTGCGGCTGAGGTTGAAGAGGTTGCTGCCTGTGTTTTCCTCTAGGATTTTGATGGACTCCTGTCTCACATTTAAGTCTTTCAAAAAATGGGTACAGATTCTTAAAAAAATATGTGATTGTATGGCATGTGACCTAGAGCCCGTCAAAAAGTTCCTCCCAATTTGTGAGTGATACCTACCACCAGAAATTAGAGCAAATACAAACCCAGAACCCCTCACCCTTTATCAAATAATGGAATTCTGAGAGGATCTATAACTGGAAATACAGGTGGGGCTGGTAGAGTCAAGAGACCTCTTTAGATATGTGAATAAAATTATTTCAGCCCCATAACATAGCAGGTAAGTTTAGCCTAATGTCTGAGCAGGATTCCCATGGTGTGAGGGGAAGACAGAGATTTTCAACCTCAGTACTTTCAACTTTAACCCCCTGGATCCAAAGTGCCATATCATCCACAGGCATCCACAGTGTAAGAACAGAAGCGTGAATGGAGATTTCTCAACTTCTGCAGCAAGGGTGGGGAAGCCATCAGTCAAGAATTTAGACATGGCCCTTCTGCTAACCTTCTCTGTCCTCACCCAGCCCTACCTAGGAATTTTGGGTTGAGAAATGTGCGGCTGAACATACTCAAAAGATGTTGGAAATTCTGGTTGGTAAAGAGCCCAGACTGTAATTGGCCTCTGTCTTCTCCAAATCAACAGTGTGCTAACAGGCATTTATGTTTCTGTTATAGCTACAGCTGACCAGTCAGCAGCTTCATTTGAAATGGAAATGTCTCAGACTGGCTTCAGTGCTCATTATTCACAGGTACATTGACCACTTGGTAGAAAATGAAGTATCTTTTTTTTTAAGGTTTCCACTCCTGAAAGCAATGCCCAGGCATCGGCATTATAAGTGCAACTAGCAGTTCATGGCTTGAGCAGTTATTCCAACCGTGATGATGTTCCTAATCCAAATAGGAAAATGACATTTCACAAACTTGCTAGGAAAATAATTTCTTCCACACAGTTCACTACACTGTACTAATAATTGTGAATCAAACATTTTGAGGTCTGCCTTATGTAATTATACATCTGGCTAAATGAAATACTTAACTTAAAAGGGTTTCTAATGATATGGAATGTATCTTTTTCTCAGTTTCAGTGTATTCAATCAAAGATCTTACTAGAATTCCATGTTCAAGACCTAGGATTCTTGAATTAACAGAATTAAACAGAAAGGCAAGATTGGGAAATGTATCATTTGTAGTTGAGGAAAGAAAATGCATCAGAGTCCATGCAAAGGAATATTAACATTGCAATGGGCAATTGCACTATCCAACTTAGGGCAAGTTACTTACTCTGCCAAGTTACTATCATGTTATTGTGAAAATTATATGAGTTAATATATGTAAAGCACTTTGACCGGAACCCATCACATTGTTAATGCTGTGTTCTTACTATTTTGTTAAATATCATTTGTTTTCTCTATTTGGATATAAGGACTGGGTCATGCTTGGAGCAGTAGGAGCCTATGATTGGAATGGAACAGTCGTCATGCAGAAGGCTAATCAAATCATAATCCCCCAAAACACGACCTTTAACGTTGAGTCTACCAAAAAGAATGAACCTCTTGCTTCTTACTTAGGTAAAGTTTGGATGTAATTGATAGAAAATTATTATGTTTTATTTTTGGTTTTGTTTTTATTTTTAGCATTATTTGCTTATATTTATATAGGCTTACTTATAACCATGTAAGACAAATCACTTCCAAGAGTTAGACCTTTTATAGGACCCATGAAATTCCAAAGCAGCCTTAGTTTCTGAGCAGTAGTCAGAATAAAAGAACATGGAGGTCACGCTCTCTCAGAAGTGCAGGAATGATTTAGGCTGTTATGTGCACTTTTTGAGGTCTCCCTGTGTTTGGTATTCTCATTAAATTCAAGAAGAGCTTTGCACCTGGTGGACAGGAAATTACAATAAAAAAGAGAAACCTTGATTCAGCTAATATCCTGAAGATCAGACTCCCATTTTCTCTAAAATATCCTATATCATTGGTTTCTTTCTATGGGTCCGAATTTTGGAAAAGAAAATGTAAGTTTGTCTTGATATATAGCTTCTTCTTTAATAACTCTATTAAATAAGACAAATAGTGAGATGTAATATCATCTTATTTTTCAAAGACGTTTCTGGAATGAGGAGGTATATGTCAGGAATCACCTTATTCTAGATCTGTACCAAGCTGCCTAGGAGATACCAGGGAACTATTCTAGCACTAAATGATCTCAGTCAATAATTAGGAGGGCCTAGGATGAAAAAAAATACTCAGGGTATGGTTTCCCAACTCTTTACTCACTCAACAAATATTTGACCGGTACCTATTTTGCCCGAGGCATTGTTCTTGGTGCTGGGGGTGCAGTGGTAAAGAAAACAAATATCTTTCACTGTTCAATTTTACTATGTTAGCATTCCTCTCTGGGATCTTTCTGTCCTGGAGGCAAGTCTTTTTCTCTCTCTATTCCAGTTTATTTCTATTTTACAAGGAAGGTAGGAGGAGGTCTTTACTGGTAGATCCATACATCTCCTTATTCAAGGACACATCTTAAAACTGTAGAGGCAACAAGACTTAAGAAAAATGAAAGGCCTGAGGATTTAAGATAATTAAAAATATGGCAGTAAGCAGCAAATATAATGTGAGTCCTCAAACCCCTTAACACATGTTGAACTGCATTCATGAAAGTCTAGTTTATTTCTCATAAAAATCCTATTACATTCTGCCCTGGTCAGACATTACACATAACAAAAGAAAATGCCAATCTAGGCTGTGCTGATTAAAAGATTATCTAAAGGATACTGATCTGGAAACAATTCCTTTCTCTCCTTCCCCACCCTCGACAAAATTTGAAGAAATTGATGGTTAGGAAACAAAATGTACACAGCATATCTTTTAAGTATTTGGAGGATTGTGCTAGAACATAAAGAGGTTGGGCTCAAAATTCATATACATTAAAAGAGATCTTAGAGAGCATATGGTAAACATCCAACTTTCCAAATTAAGTTATTAAGGAATAGAAAAATGATGTCACAGCTACCTATGACAGATCTGAACTAGAATCTAGGTCTCTTGATTCTATTCCAGTGTTCATTTCAAAATTAAAGACATTTACAAAATTAAAGATATGGCATGAAATCCACAAAGATGTGTGTGACATCTTAAGAAGTTCACACATTTTGGGGCACCTGGGTGGCTCAGTTGTTTAAGCATCTGACTCTTGGTATTAGCTCAGGTCATGATCTCACATTCCTGGGATTGAGCCCTGAGTTGGGCTCCATGCTTAGTGCAGAGTCTGCTTCAGATTCTCTCTCTCTCCCTCCCTTTCTCTCCCTCCTTCCCTTGCATGCACATGTGCACTCTCTCTCTAAAATAAATAAAATCTTTTAAAAAAAATAGCTCACACATTTTAATAACACTAGTTTTTTTATATTCTGAGTTATTATTATGTGATAAAATTCCTTAAAACCGAATAGTCTTAAGAATCCTAAATCTATTATTCCTAGAAAGTTTAGATTCAACGTTGCTTAAAGCAGGCTTAGAGAATTCAAGACTTAAGGATATCACTGTGAGCAAGAAAAAAACTAAAAGAACCTTCATTCGTAACCACAGTATTTATAACATATGATTTCCTTCTGCCCAGAAAAGGAAATTTGGGAGTATGTTGTCCACAATGTGCTTAGATGATTTTATATTTTAGAAATCATTTCATTAGCTTAATCACAAGTTAGCACATAAGATATTTTGCCAACATAAAGTTTAAGATATATAAGATTTCTTTTAAAATAGAAAAACACCCAGAAAGGGGACAGGGAAGAAAAATACCTTTATACCCACAAACATTATTCTAAATCTAAAATGGAACTTTCAAAATGTCTGCTTGTATGGGTTACAAATTAAGAAGAGTTTGAATGTGTTGGTCTGAAATCTGTGTGGATTGCAAGTTGTTAGACTGTGGAAAATCTCATGGAGGAAACAAAGTGAGAGGTAGATGCTCTATAAAAAAAAAAAAAATCTCATAGTAATCAATAATAACCAGATAAAAGTAGGAACAGAAACCGTTGAACCTCTCTCAGGGTATAGTCACTCACTCATCTTTCCACAACCCAGGAATTGCCTTAGGCCAATATGCACTTAGCAAGTGGTTTTGATGGTGAGAAAACAGTGGAAATCTCATTCCCTGCCTCCTCTACCCACGGTCTGCCACTTTCTAATCATGCCAGACAAATTCAAGAAAAAAAGTAAAGATGTGAGGCAAATGCATGAAACCAAAGCAGAACATACCTGTTTCCCATTATCTCACCAGATCCTAGCACTTTTCCCAAGGATTGAATTATGAGAGCTGACAGGATCTATTTCTTGTAAATCCATGCAGCAGGCTATGGAATGAATTTTCCTTTCTCTTCGATTTTCTGCTTTTTTTCTCTTCAGAAAGCAACATTAAGCTTAGATGTTTATAATTATTTTCCTTTCAAGAAAATTAGACTTTACCTGGCTTTCTTTCTCTCTCCCTCCTTATTGTCTTTAAACACTTGAGCTTCAACCAGTAACGACTTAACCAGTAGAATACTGTCGTTGTGAAGACTTCAGTTAATAGATGTAGCTATCAAGAGCAAATTATCAAAATTAATTAACCAAATAACCACACAACTCCAAGCCTCAAACATAATTTTTTAACTTTTTTTTAAATGTTCTTTTATCAGTTGGCCTTCATAGCTCTGTAAGTTAAAAAAAAAAAAATCAAAGTGTACTAACACTCTTAGGCCAATCCCTTCTTAATATTTCTTAGTAGAGTGATATGAAATAAAACAGTCTTTGTTTTGCACATTCTTCTTTTTTATTTTATTTGTGTATAAACATGACCTTAAAGTTTTTATTTTTTAAGCAATATTGTGGTTAGTAACATAAGTACTTGTTTGGTAACATTACTTGTTCGAAAAAGAATAGTTTACAATTTATTATGCATAGTTTTTTTAGAAGCTCAAAGAAAGATGAAGAAATAAGAATGTGAGAAAAGTATTCATGAAGGAAAAATGCCTGAGGAATTGTGTTCCTTTAGCACATGTGAGATTAAACATGTTTTAGTACAAAAAAACCTCTGTTCCTTTACAGAAATGTTGTAAGAAAGTGAAACTATTACCTTATAGTAAAACACTTGGAAAATAAATTTTCCATATAATCTTTCTCTTAGTAAGAAATACTATTCTGTGGCATTTGGAAAAATAATCTGTCCTCTTCTCCTCTGCTGATGGGTAGATCTGGTTATTAGAATATTTCTTCCTTCTGTAGAGTTGAAATGTGCACATAGTAATTTTTATTCATTGATTTAGCTCTGTACTCTAACGACACAAAGAATAAATTTAATTCTTCACTCAAAAATTGAATTGTCTGCCTCAAAGACACACAAAAACTGAAAGCCCAATTAAAAAGAGGAATGTCAAAGCTCACTTTTTAAATTTAAATTCCAGTTAGTTAACACAGTGTAATATTAGTTTCAGGTGTACAATATTGTGATTCGGCACTTCCATGCAACACCTGGTGCTCATCACAAGTGCACTCCTTCATCCCCATCCCCTATTTCACCCATCCCCCCACCCATCTCCTTTTAATCAAACAAATGCAAATTAAAATCACAGCGAAGTATTATTGTTAGATTATGTTTAACATCTATTAGAACATTCACAAATTTAAATAATAGTAATGATACCCAATGTTTGTGAGAGTTTGATAAATCTAGTTTGTGCTTTGGCTGTTCATGGAATAAATTAGTAAAAATGTTCTGGAAACAATTTGCCAGACACTGAAAGAATTGAAAATTCGATCCAGTAATCTATTCCTTAAAATTTGTCACCAAAAACCCCAAAGAAGAAAAAAATTTAAAGGTTCAAGGATGTCTTTGCAGCCTTAAGTATAATATCAAAAAATTAAAAACCACCTAAAAATTCTACCATTCTAGTGGGAATAATCCTGTGGTAGAAATGTAATCCCTTTATGCCTTAACTCAGAGAAATAAACATCAACTACTTAAAATTACTACTTAAAAATCTACAGCAGCGAGGGCACCTGGGTGGCTCAGTCGGTTAAGCATCTGACTCTTGATTTCAGCTCAGATCATGATCTCAGGGTCCTGAGATTGAGCCCTGCGTGGGGCTCCGTGATGGCCATGGCGCCTGCTTAAGATTCTCTCCCTCTACCTCTGCTCCTCCCCCCACCTCCTATGCACACACGCACCCTCTCTCTCTAAAAAACAAATAAATAAACATAAATAAAAATCTACAGCAGCGACACAGAAAAGGCTTACATTTACTATGATTCCAGCTGTATAAAATTATTAATTTTATAAAATAAATAATAATAAATAAAATAATAAAATAAAAGTAATAATTATTAAAATTCTTAGGTTCTATAAAATATGTCCAGATGAAGTACAATTGATTTATTACAAAGTCGTGAATTGGGATTATGAGGGATTTTCTGTCATCATTGTTATATCATTTGTGCCTTTAAACAATGAAAAACCGAGGTGGGGGTAGACAAAGCAATCACAGTAATCAGAGAGCATGCTAAAAGTTTCTACAGAGACAAACTTCCCTGCATTAAATAATATTTTCAAAAAAAGAGAAATCTATATAAACATATAAAAATGATTCTCCCAACCATTTAAAATGGATCTTAATTTATTCTGTGCAGACTTTAAGGGGTCAGATAGTATATTTGACATCTGGCGTTGCTCTTTTGTTAGGTTACACAGTGAATTCCGCCACTGTTTCTGGAGATGTGCTGTACATTGCTGGACAGCCACGGTACAATCATACGGGCCAAGTTGTCATCTACAGGATGGAAGATGGAGACATCAAGATTCTCCAGACACTCAGTGGAGAACAGGTAAGCTTAAAAATTATTGTTTTAATTTAATCCATGTATACTCTATGTAAATTTAAATTAACCATCAATTGTCCTAAACTCTAAAAAGAAAAAGTACTGGGGCACGTGGGTGGCTCAGTCAGTTGAGCGTCTGCCTTTGGCTCAGGTCATGATCCCAGGGTCCTGGGATCAAGCCCCACATCGAGCCCCACATTGGGCTCCCTGCTCAGCAAGGAACCTGCTTCTCCCTCTCCCTTTGCCCTCCCCCTACTTGTTCTCTCTCTCTGTCAAATGAATAAATAAAATCTTTAAAAAATAATAATAAAAAAATAAAAAGAAAAAGTACTGTCATAGTCAACATCAACCTTAAACAAGGTTCCATGTTAGCTTCCTTGTAGAGATGTAAAATGCCTGCATCTTTGGCCTCAGGAATATTTCAGTTGCATGGAAATGGAGGTAAGATGGATAGATGATGATGTAGATACACAGAACAAATATATACATATAAGAAAAAAATTCTAAAACATTAAGCCTGAAAATGCCAATGGCACAGACAGTAAATGCAGAAGATGGAAAGATTGTTTTAAGCTAGGATTGGTGCCAAAGATCTTACTACGGAATAAGATTTGTGCTAGTTTAGAAGGAAAGATAGACCATAGATAGGTAGAAAGAGCAGAAGAGCCAGTTAAAAAGATAACGCGGACCCCAACTGTGTGGCTTTTGAATGGCAAACTAAAGAATTTGGATTTTCTCCTGGAAGTATTGGGAAGTTATGTAAAATCAAAAAATTCTCATTAGATGATATTGAATATTAAAAGTAGTTTAAGAAATTATACATGCAATATGCAAACATAAATATAGGTAAATATTTTTTAACCAAAACATCTGTGTTATTGGTTAGTATTGCATTGCAATCATTTGGGCTTCACTAAATATCCCAAGTCACCAGACTGCCCCTCGACCTTCCTCTCATCACCAACTACTCCACAAGGCTAGGCAGCATCAGCCTTCCTCCCCTGCAGGTGTACTCACAGATGCCCAGCACAGCAGAACAGCTTAGGTCAGAGGAGCCAGACACATCAGGCAAGGACAGAGCTGCCCTCTCTTTAACACCCCACAGGAGCCAATATCTTTTAGAATGACACCATAAACATAGCTTTCAGGGCTCTAGCTAAGGGCGTGCAGTTGTCAGAGTCATCTTGGGAAGCCCAAACTATGTTAGCTCCATCAGGTATTTATAGATCCCCACAGCCTAAATGCAATGTCCCAACCAGAGATTATTTTGACCAATCGCAATATTGCTTAGTAGTATAACTGAACTCCTTTCCCCCACAGATGTCCAGGGGAACAGAGTTAGAGTGAACCAAAATTAAGAGTCTCATGTATAAAGATTCTCATATATATAAAATAATAAAACCTGGTGAAAGGGTTTTATTAGCCCTTTGCCCACATTTGTAATCAGAAAATGCTTCAACAATCTAAAAACAGGCTAAGGTGAAGAGAGCCTAAAATGATGTATCACCAATAAAAATGGAAAAGGAAGGAATGTAGTAGACATAAATAAGGAGGAACTGACAGGATTGTAAAACGAAGCATTTTCTATGACATCTTAGGTCTGATATCACTCTATTAATTGTCTATAAGACAGGAAGTGAAAATTTTGTGAAAAATTACTGATGAAAGTTACAAATGATTTAAATTATGAATGATTTAAGTTTCAAGCCTGGGAATCTGAGAGAAAGGTAGCACCATTATTAGAATGTCAGCAACTCAAGCAGTGTAGATTTTTTTTTAAATGGTATTTGGTTTTACATATTTCCTGTAACAGTGAGTACAAATTCAAATGGTTGTGGGTGTCAGGAAGGTAAAGTAAATAAATAAAGCTACTACACAGAAGACAGCAGGAAATGGTGGAAACCATGGACTGGACAGCTCATGAGCCTTCTAAACATTAAGCTCCTACTCAGCTCCAGATGGCTATTGTCATGGGGGAATGAAGACCCGAGGTTACTAGATCTTACAGCATTTTATTTATGTTTGTAATTAATTCAACTTAAAAAAAAACAAAAAACCTTTTCAACCCTTCATAACCTATGAGGAAAGGACATTTGAAAACCAATGTCTAGCAGTTGTCTGAGTGTCTAGCAATGTCTAGGAATGCAGAACTGGAGCCTTGAGCGGAAGATAGAATGAAATTTGCAATTTTCAGTAATAGAAATGTTTGGAAGGACTGGCCACCTAGGAGAAGAGAATGGTGGAAAAATGCAGGTCTTAGCTTAGGGGAGGCCAAAATCTATGGCATGGGAGGAGGAAAAGGAACCAGCAAAGATGAAAACAAAGGGTGGCCTGTGATATCGTGGCAGAATCAAGAGAGCAAAATTAAAATCATGGAAGCCAAGACAGGAAGTTTCAATAAGACAGCTATCAAGAGCATCAAATATTAAACACAGGTCAATATTTGGGAAGGTTATTGCATTTAGATAATGAAGTGTAAGTCTCCTGCATTTCCCTAAAATACATCCATATCTTTAAAAGAACAAACATTGCTGCAAGGGGATGGTCCCCCTGCAATCCTTTTATATTTTTCTATCTTCCGCAAGTGCTAGGACAAGACTTAGCCATTTTGTTGAGTAAACAATCTTCTTTTTTTAAGATTTTATTTATTTATTTATTTATTTATTTGAGAGAAAGAGAGAGCATGAGTGGGGAAGGGGAGAGGGAGAGAGAGAAGCAGACTCCCCACTGTGCAGGGAGCCCAACGCGGGGTTCCATCCCAGGACCCTGAGATCATGACCTGAGCTGAAGGCAGACGCTTAACCCACCAAGCCACCCAGGAGCCCCAGTCTTCTTTTTTTTTTTTTAATTTAATTTCAATTAGCCAATTTATAGTACATCATTAGTTTCAGATGCAGTGTTCAATAATTTATCAGATGCATGAGCGAACAATCTTCTAAGTCTACAAGGTGAAATTCCCTGCACCGGTATTCCAAGACATTCAGTTCTTCCTATTGTATTTTATTTCATATTTTTATATTACTGTGTATAAACATATATTGAAGCTATCCCAGAATGCCTTTTATTGTTTAATCTCATTTTATTTCCTTAAAGAAAATCATGGTGGCATTACTTACATTTTCTGCTTTTTGGAGAAGAAAGAGACATTAGGATGAAATCTAAAGGAAGCCGTTTCTCTTACTCTCAGGCTGCAAAATCTATGACAGGGGCTCATCCTCAAGGGTGGGTCTGCCTATTTATTAGCCCCCGACAAGAGCCAGTAAAGAGCTCTCAGGTAGAATCCATTTCTATACTTTATTTCTATTTCCGTATCTATTTGAATCTCAAATACTCTTCTAGATGAGGATAAGTAAAAGAAATTCAGGCTTTTAGCTATCTTGAGAATTTTTGATATTCATCAGACTGTTTTGTTTTGTTTGTACCTTAGATTGGTTCCTACTTTGGCAGTGTTTTAACAACAATTGACATTGATAAAGATTCTAATACCGACATTCTTCTGGTTGGGGCTCCCATGTACATGGGAACAGAGAAAGAGGAACAAGGGAAAGTATATGTGTATGCTCTGAATCAGGTAATGCTACCTCTGAGTTTGGCAGAATTTCAGGAATCTCTCTTCCTTTCTTTCAATTTCAAATAAGTAATGCAGTTCCAATTTTGTACTCACTTTAGAAAAAGGAGCGAAGAATCTTTCAGGGCCTCTTTACCCCCACCAACTCCTCAGTTTCTAAATGAACATTTTAGAATTCTAATAAGGTAGTTCAAACCATTAGATGTTTTCTGCTCAGAAATGTGAACTATTCTTTTTTAGCAGAAAATATAGAATAAAGATAAATATAAATCTTATTAAACTGCTAAATAAACTCACAGGGCAGCCAGTCATGGCTCTGGCCTGGAGGTGTTGGAAACATAGCAGTTAAAACTGCAATTGCTGTTAAAACAGTTAAAGCTAGAGAAGCAGAGAGACTGTGGAGTAGTGAATTTTAAGGCAGTGACTGGTTTCAGCAAACTACTATGGTCTTTGGAATACCTCACTGGGCTGGACTGAGATTTTCTTTGCCACTCCTGACTTTAGACATCATTTGTTAGGTGAAATAATTCTCGATTTCTTCATTAGAAGAGTGTTTTGTTTTGTTTTGTTTTGTTTTGCTGTTTACAGAAAAGTCCAGTATTCATCCATTTAGCTTTTTAAATTCTTAGAGTCTCTCCAATTAATTTTTTAATTCATAAATTGTATATCTTTCTTCCTATCATTTTGTTTGCTTCCTCCATCAATTTTTTTTTTTTTTTTTTTTTTTTTTTGGTCCTGGGCTGTTTTTCCCTTTTTTCCTAGAACGTGTGTTCCTGTCCATCATTACTAGTACTTTCTTTACTGAGTTTTTCAGGGGTTTTTGTCTTGTTTTGTTTTGTTTTGCTTTAGATAGCTTTGGGGAAAGTTTGCTTTTTGAACAGAGTAATTTCCTCTTTGCCCTACAGAGGAGACTCTACAGAGACTTTTCAAAGCAGCAAATTTTGGATGAAGGAAGGATAAAGGCCTGAATTGAGGATTTAAAAATTCAGTTCTTTGGCTTTAAAAACACTCTGTGAGTTATATACTCACTATGTTGCATTAAAAAGAGAATCCATTAAAATCCTCAATATGCCTTCTTCCCTACACTTCTACAATCTGTTCTTTAAAATCTTTACGTGGCTCTCAGATAAGCACCCTTTTTTTTTAATGTTTTATTTATTTATTCATGAGAGTGAGAGAGAGAGAGAGAGAGAGAGAGGCAGAGGGAGAAGCCGGCTTCCCGCCTAGCAGGGAACCCCATGCGGAACTCGATCCAGATAAGCACCCTTTTTAAGAAATTTTACAAACTTTACCGTTGATGTACAAATGGTTCTTCACAGCGCTGATTTAGCATGTACTTAAAAACTTCACTATGCTGTAGTGATGATAGAAATCCATAAGTATCCTGTTTATCGTTCTTCCAGACAAGGTTTGAATATCAAATGAGCCTGGAGCCCATTAAGCAGACTTGCTGCTCATCTCTGAAGCACAATTCATGCACAAAAGAAAACAAAAATGAGCCATGCGGGGCTCGTTTTGGAACAGCTATCGCTGCTGTGAGAGACCTCAATCTTGATGGATTTGATGACATTGTGATAGGAGCTCCCCTGGAAGATGATCATGGGGGAGCCGTGTATATTTATCATGGGAGTGGCAAGACTATAAGGAAAGAGTACGCACAAGTAAGAAGTTAAACGTACACATTCCACCCTTAAACGATAAGTGGGTTCAATGCTAGGCTTGCTTCTTGTCTTGCTTCATGAGTTACTTCATTTTTTTTTTTTCTTCTGACTCTATTGGGAAACTAGATTTACTTCTCTTTTCTTTACAGAAGCATTATTTTGTATTTTATCCGTTTATCTAGATTTTTTTTTGTTTTTTTTTTTTCTGTTATTTGTCATGTCTCCATGATCTGAGCTCTCGGAATAGTAAAACACAAACCAAAAAAAAAAAAAAAAGTGAACATTTTTTAACGATGCGATTTAACAGTTGCAGTGTGCCTGATCCTAAACAGAGGATACCACTTTCTGAGTAAGAGAACAATAATGATATAATTTAGCCAATAAAGATGAGATTATTGTTTTTATATTCAATATCTGTGTTGTTATAATGAATTGCATTACATTTATATTTATGACTTAAATTGGTATATTTTTGTCAAATGAATTTGGGTTCCTGAAGGTTTACAATTTCCTCACAAGTAATCCCTCCTGGAAAAAAATATGAATAATTAAGCTTAACCTGCAGGGGATTTCTGTTGTTCTTGTTTTAAATTTATTGTCAGTTAATGGTTCTAATCCATAAATGTAATTTTTTCTACATAAGAAAAATATCAATTTGCAGAAGTATTTAATGCACTATAAAAGTAGGAGAGTTTAAAGGACTTCTTCTAATGTAATTGTCTGTTTTAAGTAACCATAAGTAGTTAGGCATTGAACTAATATAACATGAAAAGAAAATCAGAACATCAATTATTTCTTTTTATAGTTGTTCTTTTTGTACTATAGTCAAAAGAATTCTCAAAATCTATTCATGTGAAGTTGTGCTTAATTTTTCGTAAAGTGATAATGACATTAGTGAAACAATAAAGTAAAGGGCATATTTCAGTAACAACACTTCCATCCACTTAGTAAATTATTTGTTTTCAAATAATTCAAAATTCTTCATGGTATTACTTAACTGAAAACAGGCAATATTAACCATGGGAGCATGATGGAATAAGGAGCTGCAGGAAGGCATTTCTTTCTTGTGTTCTACCACTTTATTCCTTCACTATTAATCCTGAAAACTTAGTGAAATGACATTTGCAGTAGGAAAAAAAGAGGATATTTAAATCATTAATAATAGGATAGATTGTCATAAGAAATCTATTTTGTAAAATGGTGGTAACTCAAGATGCAGCTTTAAATAACAAGAAAAAAGAATAGTAGAGTTGGGTTTGCTTAATTATTGGCAAAATGCTTTCCCAGGGATAGGTGAGGATGTGCTCACTTGTTTCCATGGTAACCAGAGGTGCTGTTTGTGTATGTGATAATCCAGAATCAAACTGAATGAACTCCTCCAGAACCAATGAGGCAGATGTCTCTGGTTTGTTTGATGAAAAAATAAGGAAATACTTCCCAATGAACCACAAACATTTCAGCATGGAAAGTGTTTCCATTTGGTTTGCCTTATTTGCCTTCTTAATTTATGGTTTTTAAGAAGACCTCAAGTTTAGGGAGGGTCTGTCAGTCCTGTCTCCTTGCCATCAGGTTCTATTAAAATGTTATCAGCTTGAACCAAAGCTAAATCAGGAAGTATGAATATTAAACACATTATGTGTGGGTATGTGCACAAATCAGTCCTCGAGAACTCCACATTCATTTGTACCTATTGAGTTTATGGTGCCCTTGACTTTTGGCAAAGAAAATCATACACTGGAAAATGTATTTGATGGAATGTGTTATTTATATCCATCCCCCAAATTTCGTGAACCCCAAACTGACCCCTAGGACAAACTTCTACTTCCTCTCTTGCTTGTATGATGTGTTTTCAAGGTTCCAGTATCTTTAAATATCTCTGTGGTATGGGATTGAGTGGGAACTAGAAAGGAGAGCCAATTACTCACAATGTTTTCCTTGAGCATTAGACAAGATGACGTTATAAAATTTTTTTCCCTCTCTCTGGTGTCAGTAACCCTGGATTATTTTGTCTGTGCTATAAAAAGAATAACCTTTGGTAACATCTGAGTAATTCAACTTGTCTCCGCATGAGGGGCTTCTTAGGCAGGATTCCAAAAGATCTGCAAGTTTTATTTTTTGTTAACCAATCCAAGTTCTCGGATTTATTTAAAACTGCTTTTGAAGAGACACTCTGGCATAAAAACTCTCTGTTGGTACTTTCACAGCGTATTCCATCAGGTGGAGATGGCAAGACACTAAAATTTTTTGGCCAGTCTATCCATGGAGAAATGGATTTAAATGGTGATGGTCTGACTGATGTGACTATTGGGGGCCTTGGTGGTGCTGCCCTCTTCTGGTATGTATTTTAATAACATCCAATTCATCCGGTGATACTGCACAAATAGTTCCAGAGCTCAGAGTATGATTGGAGCTCCTGTCATACCAAATATCTGTTTTCTTTTGTACCCCATTATTTAGATAAAAGCTATTTAGTTAAAGAAGCTGGGGGAGTCAATAAATCTTAAAAATAGAGAAACCATATTAAAGGAACAAGTAGAACCAATTCTTAATTTGGGGTATTTATTATGTGCTTGCCACTAAGGTAGGTATTCTGTTTTAGGGGGCAGCATAGGGAAGAAGAGGGCCTCGTAGAGAATTATATAAACAAGAAAATATGCTTAATTTTGAGTTGTTCACAAACTTTTCGGGGTAATTGACTCTTCATTCATTACCTAATATGTATAATTAGACAATTGTGCATCATGGTCTGTGTTTATATTATATTTCTATTACATATATTTTATATTTATATATTATATTTATACCATACCATACCTAGATGGTAACTGCACATATTGTGGTGAGCATAGCATAATGAATACAATTATTGAATCACTGTTTTACACACCTGAAACTAATATAATATTATATGTCAACTATACTGCAACTTAAAAATTTGAAGAAAAAATTTAAAAATTAAAAATAGAGATAATGTCTAAGAACTTAAGGTCAAATAAAAATTGTACACTAAACTGTACACGGATAATAACCATTATGTTAAAAAAATGTTTTAACTGTACAGTAGGGGGAAAAGAAATTGTAAGGTGGTGCCTAGGAAAGGAGAATGCTGGGTAGCAAGTAGCTGTGACTTTGGGAGGGCTCACCCAGAAGCAGGACTCCAAACCAGAAGTCACCAGTATCAGCAACAAAGGGTACATTTAGTCTCTGTTTAAATGGTTAATCCTGGATTAAATTATTTTGATAACCTTAACTCAAAAAATATTTAGTGTATTCACTCTCATTAAAAATACATACATTATAAGGGCAATTTTTACTCTCCAGTTTTGTTTCAAAGGTTTCTTACAAAGCTCTGAAGACTTACTTTTATGGCCTCTTTTACTCCCAGTCAGTGCTTTATCATTGATGGGCCAAAATGACAGAGTTGGACCCCTATCATTGCCCAGACAAACAGACTGGGACAGGAAGACCAAGATTTACAATGCTGAAGGAGGGATTTAGAGTGGATATAGGTGGCAGGCAATAAACAGAAGTCCATCCCAATCAGGGACTTCCAGGAGCAGATATTGAATGCCCCATCATGTGGAATAAATTGTGCTATAACCCTTTTAAAGACCTTGTTGGGGCAGATGGGTGTGCGGTGGGAAGTGGTCAAGGCAGCCTCATTCCTGAAGGATCCAAACTACTAAGCAGGGAACTAGACATACTTGTTCATTGCTGGTGAAAGAGTAAACTGGTTAAAACACATTAGAAGGTATTTGCCAATAACTGTTAAAAAGCCTTAAAATATTCATATTTTTTAATAAGGAATTTGCTTCCTAAAAATTTTTAAAGATTTAATCTACATCTAAGATATATAATCTTTAGAGTGATCACAGCACTGGGCTAGTCACTATTTTAAAAAAAAAACAAATTAAGGGGCGCCTGGGTGGCTCAGTCGTTAAGCGTCTGCCTTCGGCTCAGGTCATGATTCCAGGTCCTGGGATCGAGCCCCGCATCGGACTCCCTGCTCAGCGGGAAGCCTGCTTCTCCCTCTCCCACTCCCCCTGCTGTATTCCCCTCTCTCGCTGTGTCTCTTTTTGTCAAATAAATAAATAAAATCTTTAAAAAAAAAAAAACAAATTAAGACAAATGTCCAATAAGAAAGGACTGAGTAAACAGATTACAATACATACATATGTTGGAATAGTATATTGTCATTAAAAATAATGTTCCCAGAAAAATACAAATATTAGAAATCTGTTCATTATATTATGATGTTTTAAAAGTATGTATGGATGTATATGCATGTGTGTATATGTCTCTCTCTACATATATACACACACACATATCTATATGTATAGATATATATTCTTCAAAGAAAAAGAAGCATATCCAATATTAATGGTGATTATTGCTGAGTGGTAGAATTACAAGTGATTTCTGTGTTCTTTGTTTCCTTTTTTATGTTTTCATGTTTTCTATGGGTAAGATGTTTTAAAAGAAAAATACAGTTTTTTAATGCAAAAGCAAATCAAAGACCTATGTATTCACAAGGTAACTAGCTATAGTACTTGTACTTGTCTGTACAAGTATTATAGTGCACACAAGTTGTCCATGGACCTTTGGACTCTTTCCAGATTGGGAACAAATTCAAAGATTCCCAAAATCTGGTTTTGGTTCTGAGGTTGCACCTGAGCACTTGATTCCATCTTCCTTCCATCACAGGCAAAACAGATTTTTGTCTTGTGAACTGTAAGGAATGAAAAATAATCTTCCTTCTAGCCTTCTGAGTTCTTGGCTGGTACCCTTGTAATAAAAAATTAACAAGAGAAAAACAAATAGAAATTTATTAACATGTATACCCCATGTATACATGGGAGATACCCAGAGAAAAATGAGTAATTCTTTGAGGTGGCTTAGAATTCAGACTGAAATACCATCTTAATAGAGAAAAGGAAGAAGGTATATAGGCCTCTATAAGGAGAGTAAATACTTTTTAAGGAAGTTAAATGGACCTAGGAAAGACCAGATGGGTGATATTATAGTTTGTGACAAAGCTCATCTCCTGTGGTGTCTCCTGTCCTATGATAGGAGCCAATCCTTCCTGGTCGATGAACTCCAGTGAAGTTCCTTTCGGAGTGTCTTTGGGTACAAGGAAAGTTCGCAGAAGCCTCTTCCTGCATTTGCTGTTTGTCAAGTGCCTACAGCTCAAAATAATCAATATACCAAAGTGATATGTTTTGGAATGACATGGCCTGAACTCCTGTAGTCACATTTTGAGGTAGTATATTCCGCTACCACTCAGAACCAAAGCCTAAGATAGTCCCAAAACAACCTGGGTGTCCTCAGAACATCACATACCATCTTTTCTGTATCAAAAATTCACCAAAGAGGGACGCCTGGGTGGCTCAGTAGGTTAAGCACCCGACTTTTGGTTTCGGCTCAGGTCATGGCCTCAGGATCCTGGGATCAAGCTCAGCGCAGAGTAGCCTTGAGGCTCTCCCTCTCTCCCTATCCCCTGCTCACACATGCTCTCTCTCTCTCCCTCAAGTAAATAAATAGGGGCGCCTGGGTGGCTCAGTAGGTTAAGCATCTGCCTTTGGCTCAGGTCATGATCTCAGGGTCCTGGGATCAAGCCCCAAGGCGGGCTCCCTGCTCAGTGGGGAATCTGCTTCTCCCTCTCCCTCTGCCTCTCCCCTCTGCTCATGCACAAGCTCTCTTGCTCTCTCTCTCTCTATCTCTTAGATAAATAAAATCTTTAAAAATAATAAAAAATAAAATAAATATTTTTTAAAAATCACCAAAGAAATGGAATCCTGAGAGCCCAACTATACACAAAAAAGTATCCCCATCAGTGCATTCATATTGCATTCCCATAATGATGGCATTCATTAAATGTGAAAATGTGTGAATAATCATCATTGTTTATGTTTGTAGGTCCCGAGATGTGGCTGTTGTTAAAGTGACCATGAATTTTGAACCCAATAAAGTGAATATCCAAAAGAAAAACTGCCATGTGGAAGGAAAGGAAACGGTATGCATAAATGCCACAGTGTGTTTTGATGTGAAATTAAAGTCCAAAGAAGAGACAATTTTTGTAGCTGGTAAGTGTCAAATGTATACCAAGTACTTTGGGGCAGGAGGACAATACATTTGGTCCTGCATGATGAAATCCAGTAAGATATTGTATTTTACCCCATGAGAGGGATCTGCTTATCACATTTGCCCCTGTGAATATGTTGAACCTTGAAAAAAAAAATCTACTGAAGAAAGACTATGTTATAGAACCCAGTAAAATCTGGAGCAGAAACTATATGCTTATGTGCAATGGTCTCCACAGTCCATAGTTTCCCTCTGGCTCTCCCATGTACCACAACCAGGTGCTAAAAACAACAATAATAATACCATGTCAGAAGTAGAGTTTGGAGATTGGGCCAAGGAGTCCAGGTTTCCTTCTTGTGGGTTTTCACAAACCCTCTCTTCCTTCTCCTGCCCTCTCTTTGGTAAGACTGGTATTACAAAGCACTTGAATACTTTGCCACCCCCACTTCCTGAGATCTCTTTGCTCCACTTAGAAGGTGACCCTGGTTTTTGAGAATCAGACATGTTCCATGTGTGTGTTCTCAGGCACAGTCTAGGTATGTCCTCCTCCCTACATGTACACTTCCTAAGGTGGCTTTTTAATGATATTGAAATATGTTGGAGTCAAAATTGTGGAGGCCATAGGCTGCAAAAGAGTAGTTTACTCTATAAACCAAATGTAAGTAGAATATGAAAAATCGTTAATCCTTAAAGTCTATTTTTCATAATTATACTCTGCAATAGCCCTCTGACTAGAAGATAAATTAGGTAAAACTGTAAAATATGATTTACGTTTTCATATACAACATTATTTGAGTCTCATTTAATTTTTATAGAGTAACTAAGCAATCTAATAAGTAGGATTGTTGCCTTTTTAGAAAGCATAAGTTTAACTTGTTTTTTATTTTGGTATGACTATTTTATTAAACTTATTTATTAAGCTTCTTTTATTATGTTCTTTGAACATTCTGAAGTGACTTTTTCATAAAATAGATAAGAATTCATTAGTGTATATATTTTTTATCTATTGAAATAAAATCAGGGGCGCCTGGGTGGCTCAGTCGTTAAGCATCTGCCTTTGGCTCAGGTCATGATCCCGGGGTCCTGGGATTGAGCCCCGCATGGGGCTCCTTGCTCGGCGGGGAGTCTGCTTCTCCCTCTCCCACTCCCCCTGCTGTGTTCCCTCTCTCGCTGTGTCTCTTTCTGTCAAATAGATGGATAAAATCTTTAAAAAAATAATAATAATAAAATCAATATTCTAAACAGGGCTTCAACATTGCTAAACTAAAAAAAAATAATTTAAGTGAAAACCCAATAAACACATGCTTGATCAGAAAATTAGTTTATATGTTGGTGTACATGTGTATGAGTGTGTGGGTGTGCATATGTACATATACGTTATAAAATAAGTGTGATTAAACATCAAAGGCATAGTAAACTCAGAGAGTGGTTCTGCAGAGTTCTTGAAAGTTATCTTCATGACTGGGACCACCATTGTACTACAGTAGTGTGGATAAGCTGAGTAATAGAAATTTTTTGTTGACTGATTGTTCAAGAGTTTTCTATAATGTTAATTTAATGAACTAGACCATATAAAAATTACCCCAAGAAAATATTTCTGTCATTTTGTTTCCAGATATGCAATACCGTCTCACACTAGATTCACTAAGACAGATATCACGAAGTTTTTTCTCTGGAACTCAAGAAAGAAGGATTCAAAGAAACATCACAGTTGAAGAATCAGAATGCACTAAGCTTTCCTTCTACATGTTGGCAAGTAAATCATATGTTATAACTGCTTTATTCCAAATCAAGAATAAAGCATAGATGTCTTATTTCAAGTCAATCTTATGGATTTCATTTCAAAGGGCACATGATGAAGTAAACTTCATTTTATTTGGTCACTTTTATCAGAAAATCACAGGTCTGATTTTCAGATTTCCAAGTGCATTTCATAAAACTATCTTTCCTCTTCCCTGTGTGTGTTATCAGTCATCCTTATATTATGGAATAGTAGAAGGCACAGTGCACTAGTTGATAAGAAACCTTCTGCCTTCATTCATTCATTCACTCTTTTTTATATATTCATTCATTTATTCTTTCAAACTGAAATCATCATTTAACTTTTGTGGGCCTCATCTGTCACATGTGGATAAGTGATTACATGCCCTGAGGAGAAATGTTGGGCCATAGGCTTTCTGGGGTCCCTTCTTGTCCACAGAACTATGTATTTCACTCTTTGACTTTAAATTAAAGGGAAAAAATCTGGCATTTTCTATTATCCATAGGCTTTGTGCTACCTAAGTTTCTTTCTGTTACAGTAATAAGGGAGCCTTGGAAAGCAAATTATTAATCTCCGTAGATGGCTAGGAAGCCAATTTGAACCATTTAAAATGCATTTTATTTAGTCACTATGTAAATGTGAAATGTTCCCAATAAGGGCAGGAGTTTCTTAACATTTTCTTATAACGTACATGATACTTAAAGAAAAAAAAAGAGGGAAGAATGGATGTAATGAGAAAACACTGATTTTAGTGACTGAGACAGACTTGGGACTTATACATGATCCTGGAATTTTAAAAGAAAACAGGCCAAATTCCCCCCACCTCTGATTTATTTCTGTATTCTTGATGTATTCATACTCTATATTTTTAAAATATTATAGTCAGGGTAAGAAAGTGACAGAAAACATGCCTGTTGGTGTACTGTATTTTTTTTCAGTGATTTTCAAGTCAATATTCCCCATAGAATATATATCAAAATTAACTTATCTGTCAACACTAAGATCAATCTATAATCAGAAAAAAAAAAACTGGAGTTACCCCCTATTTACTGAATCAGAACTGAACATTTAGGAGTTAGAACTTGTATAAATTTGAAAGGGTGTGAAATCAGATGTGCCCCTGCCTTCAACCTGCTAGAAATCACTGTAGTGTATATTTGTCCAAATTGTAGAATCTAGCTATGTGTAGGCACTTGGTATTAAAAGGAACAGACTAGTTTCAAAATTTCTAAAACTCTTTTGGGTTTTAATAGACACATTAACATTTGTTCTGGAGTCAGCCAGGATGGAATTTGTCTCAAAGCTTCTCTACATTCCAAGTGATTTTGACCAAGTTGTTTAGTCTCTTAGAGGCCCAGTTTTTCATTTGTAAAATAATGACTATAATAGTTACTCATCTTGGAGGACTGTTGAAATACTTCTCAATAAAGTGTGTAAAGCTCATAATTCCGGACATGCCATAAATGATGGGTGTTACTCATGATAGTATAAAACGATATTGATTGCATTCCTATTACTTACATATCGTTTTACATTATAAAATTCTTGCAACTTGAGACATATGTTATACTAATGAAATTCAACTCAATTTAAAGAAAGTTTGCTCATTTGAAGTTGGGAGACTTTCTTAGAAGTATTACATGGCAGTTTTTAGCTCAAATGGCAGTTTTTAGCTCAAGATCTCAAGAGAAAAGATATTCTTATACAAGCAGCCCAGAGTAGTATATCTTCACATGGCAAGTATGGCACATCCTATTACTCCAGCAGGGCCCCCGAGAAGCTGGCGGTGAATCAACTTGGTCATATTCTGAAGCCTCTGCATTCAGCATTGTCCCTTATCAAGGTAGAAGGCAGTCTCTCTCCAATGAAGCAAAAGCCTGATGAGATCATGTCAGATCAGGTGCACAAGAATGTTCCAGCTAGCATGACCCACAGGGGCAGAAGAAGGAAGCCATAAGAAGGCCAGAACATTCAGCAAATATGATACCAATGATAAAATATGTTATGCTTCAACCTGTAGGACAAGCATGACTTTCGGGACTCTCTAAGGATAACTTTGGATTTTAATCTTACCGATCCAGAAAATGGGCCTGTTCTTGATGATTCCCTACCAAGTTCAGTACATGAATATGTAAGTCATATTTTTTTAAAATTCAGAATGCCTATATGTGAACATATTGGGGGGGAAAAACTGAAACACATAGACACACATACACAACCCTACATCAATTTTTTAAAAAAAGAATGAGACTCTTCTAGACTTTTCTCAACTCTTCTATTTCCTATTGTTGGAGGGAACTTACAAACAGCACCTCTTTTAATCTCTGCTAAATTTAGGACCAGTTGAAAGAACGACATGGTTTACCCTCCTGGAACTCCCTTTATTACTAATGAACACTGGGTTGCATACATGGCTTAGGCATATTGGGTGTCCTCCTACTGAACAAGGTTTAGACCACAAATAACCAAGTACGTCATCAGAGTGCTCATTAATCTCAGGCCTCTTTCAAGGGGGCCCACCTCATAAAACTTGCAGAATGGAAATATAGAGCAAGAATATATGCTTCCCATGGGCACACCACTGCCCCAAGAGCAGAAGAGGTGGAAAGGGACTGAGCTGTGTTCACCCTGCTCCTGCTTCCAAATTCACAAAGTCCAATGTCTCACACCTGAGAAAGAGTGAGTGAGCAAGAAGAAAGATGGGGTGGCACCAATGGAGGAAACATTAGGGATGGGGAAATAGTTTTCCCCATACCCATATCTTTCACTTTCACTTTCCCTTTTTTCCTTTCTAATATATTTATTGGGTATCTTATCCATACCAGGCTTCAGAGTTTAGTATAACCTAAGAAACAAGTATTAGGTAGGAATTAAAGCATGTGCTCTGGAGAACTTAATTGTTTTATGGGAACTTCTGCCTACATAGAAAGTCAGGGTGCACACTCCTGAAGTTGTGACATTTAAATTGAGACCTGAAGCATAGGAAGATTTTCCATCCTATTCACAGGAGTGGAGGGAGCTATGTTTCATGCACAGAGATATGTGTAAAAGTTCTGAGGCGTAAAGGAACTACACTAAACTCTCTAATGTGGCTGAAGCTGAAGAGCAAGGGGAGAAGGTGATAGGGATGAGGAGGGAGGCATAGGCAGGAACCAGATCATTCTGGACTTTGTGCTACTGCACAGATATCTTGAAGAGCAAATGGAATGCTATTGATGGTTTTAGTTGGTTCAGTGATAGTACTGGATTTATATATTTTTAAGGATTACTCCAGCTGCAATGTAGAGAATGACTGGAGGAACAGTGACTGGAACAAGAATGGGTGCAGGAAACCACTTAGGAAGCTGTTGCATTAGTTCAGGGGGGAAATAAGGATGGCTAGACTAGAGGTGATGGTGGAAATGGAGAGTTTGGAGATACTTAGAATGAGAGGTAGAATGGACAGATCTTAGCAAAGGTTTATATAAGAGGGTGGGGCTTAATGGGAAGACGAGTCAAGGAAAGCTCCTAGTTATGTGGCTTGACCATTTTCTACCTCTGAGCTCTATTACATTCCTAAGTATTTGATTCTTTTCAATAGAAAATCTCGTAATTGGGGTTGCGTGTTAAAGTGTTCTCTCATAGATTTAGATCTTAGAGTACTTGACTTGATTTTTTTGAAACTCTTCTACTCTGGCAGACTAAAAGTGAAAAACATCTGTGAAAAACTGTGCATTCTTTAAAGGACTGGAAGAATTTATATCCAGGAGTTTATTATTTTTCCCTATAAATTATAGGAATAAATCTAAAATTCCTTATGATTTCTGCAGTGGAATCTGTTCTTTTTATGAGTTGCTTAACTTAGTTTGGCAATATGTCATTTCACTAAGCAGGTTAATAAGCAATTTTCAGTCATGCTTAACTAAATGTTGAAAAACACTTTCCTGTGACCATTTCAGATTCCCTTTGCCAAAGATTGTGGAAACAAGGAAAAATGTATCTCGGACCTCGCCCTGAAAGTATCCACCACAGAAAAGGGCCTGCTTATTGTCAGGTCCCACAACGATAAGTTCAATGTTAGTCTCACAGTCAAAAATAAGAAGGACAGTGCCTATAACACCAGAACCATAGTGCACTATTCTCCAAATCTAATTTTTTCAGGAATTGAGGTAAACTTTTAGTTTTATATTTGTTTATTCTTGTAATAATCATTTATTGAGCCTACTTTTTCTGCTACTGAACTAATTGTTTTTATTGGGTTTAGAAGAATAGAGAACATTTTGTACAAATTATTAGTACTCACTAATGGTGAAAGTACCAAACTTTTTTTAAAAAGTTTTGTTTTGATGAATGTCTTTAGAGATTTATGACTTTTCTTAGATTCAGTATGAGGAAAGTATCACTGATGTATCAAAATCATACCTTTCATAGAGGCATTACATAGCTGAAATTGAGACAAAGTCAAAGAAAAATATAAACATAACAAAGTCAAGAAAGTTAAACAGAGGTGCAGTAATGCATTTATGGAACAAAAAAAATGCTTACATAAAGAAAAATCAAGATACCGTTTCTCATTTTCTATGTAAAATCCTTACATTGGCAAGAGAGGTGTTAAATTACAATGTCTCATTGTCGTAACAGAATTTTTTTTTTCTTGGCAATAACATAGCTGCATAAGATGCTATGTCAGGAATAATTAGTACTTCCACATTTGAACTTTGCTTTTAATTCTGATCTCTGAATGAATCCTCCTTATTTACAATTCTATCTATACAGATAGGAATTAGTAATATGTATGATTCATTTTTAAAAAAATACCCTTATTAATTATAGTATTAAAACTCTATTGTCTAGTTTCTCTAAATTCAGACTTTCACTGATATTTCTATTTATTAGGATATCACTTAAAAACATGATGACTAACAGAGGCTTAAAAAAATGTCCTCCGGGCTCCTGGGTGGCTCAGTTGGTTGGGCGACTGCCTTCGGCTCGGGTCATGGTCCTGGAGTCCCGGGATCAAGTCCTGCATCGGGCTCTCCCTGCTCAGCGGGATGTCTGCTTCTCCCTCTGACCCTCCCCCCTCTCATGCTCTCTCTATCTCATTCTCTCTCTCAAATAAATAAATAAAATCTTTTAAAAAAAATGTCCTCCATTACTACCACATATTTTAGATTCAGTAAAGAATGTTAATTATAAATCCAAATGTGCAAAGTGATGCTGGAAAAATATTACCACTGAATTTTTCTCTGGAAAGGGGACTATATTAAAAATCATTGCCAGTATCCTCTTCAACTAACTTCATAGCCTTGGTAGAGAGGGAGAACTATAAAAATCAATAATGCATCTCCTCTACTTCTATTAATGGTAAAAACAGTAATAATAATGACAGTCTTTTCCTCAGTCACATTATGTTCCAGGCACTGTTCTAAGCATTCCACTTATTCAATTCTCATTAAGTAAATAGGTATTATTGTACTACAGAGATTCTAAGATAAACCCTTTCTGTCACATTTTAACTTTGCTGTAACTGCATTTTATAGTTGATATGTTTACTTAACTGGCAGCATTTTCCCCCTCTTATTGGTATGCAAAATAATGATGAGTCTCCTATTCAGTGGCATTTTCAAGTTGATGAAATAGAGTATGACTAACCTCACTTGACAGAAAATCAGGCTCAGAGAAGTAAGGAATCTTGACTAGGAGAAAGCTAATAATGATGGAGTCAGAATTTAACTCCTGGTGGTCTCAGGTCAGAACTGGTGCTCTTAGCACTGAGTGAAGCTCTTCTCATGACAACCACTCACTGTGGGCTTCCATGTGGCAGTCTAGTATGTGTGGATTATTTCGTCCAGCCACCTACTCACCCTATGCAGCACATGCTGTTAGTACGTCCATTGTGCAGTGGGGACACCTAGACAAGATATGTGATGTGCTCTGTCTTTCAGTCTCCCATATATAATGTTTTCAGATTTTCCATGGATGGTGAGACAGGTGATCTCAGAATGCTGTGACTCTCCCAACTAAATTGAGAGACAAATCTTAGCAAGGCAGAGTCCAAGGCACAACTGGGAAAATTCTGGAAAACCAAGCTCAAGTATTTCACCTATGTGTCTGCTCTAATTGTTTACTTTTTCTTCCAAGGCTATACAAAAAGACAGTTGTGAATCCAATCATAATCTCACATGTAAAGTTGGATATCCTTTCCTGAGAAGAGGAGAAGAGGTAAGCAGATTATAAAACACACATGTGGCAATTGGATATGAAAAATATTATGCTCAAAGTTAAATATATAAGTCCCTCTAATGGTATTTTAGGGTGATGTAGATGAAGAAGGTTGAGTTCAAAATTTTGAGATATTGGAATCAAAAGCCAATTATTGCATGAGTCAAACTCAAATGTTAAGACAAAATTAAAAATTTATACTTGATAATTTATCTGATAGTAGTAGGCTTTTCTGGCCTGTACACCAAAACAAGTTTTTCAAGCAGATTCGCTTAGAACTTTGTATAGAAACTCTTTTTTCATTTCTCTGTCTCTTTTTAATAATATCCTCATTGAGATATAATCTACATACCATAAAATTCACTTATTTAAACTGTACGATTCAATGGGTTTTTGTATATTCACCAAATAGTGAATTGTGCAGCCATCACCTCAATCAATCTTAGAACATTTTCACATCCCCTAAAGAAACTCTGTACACATTACCAGTTACTTCTCTTTTTTCTCCTCCAGTCCCTCCCCCAACCTCAGGCAATCTACTTTCTTTCTTTATGGATCTGTCTAATCTGGGCATTTCATATAAATGAAATCATACAATCTGTGGACTTTTATAACTGGTTTTTTTCACTTAGCATAATGTTTTCAAGGTTCATCCATGTATCAGTAGTTCCTTTTTATTTCCAAATAAATTCCATTTTGTGGATGTATCATATTTTATTTATTCATCTATCAGGCGATGAGCTTTTGTGTTGTTTCTACTTTTTGGTTACTATGAATAATACCATGAATATCTGTGTACAGGTTTTGGTGTGGGCATGTTTTCCATTCTCTTAGGGTGGAATTCCTGGGTTATATGATAACTATGTGTAACATGTTGGGAAACTGAAAAACTGTTTTCCAAAGTGACTGCACCATTTTTCATTCCTACCATAAGCAATGTACGTCTTTCTTCACATTGTTACTGCCTTTTTTTATTATAACCATCCTAGTGGGTGTGAAATAGTATCTTATTGTGATTTTGATTTGCATTTCCTTAATGGCTAATGATGTTGAGCATCTTTCCATGTGCTTACTGACCATGTGTATATCTTTGGAGAAATGTCTATTCAGATCCTTTACCTATTTTTTAATTGGGATGTCTTTTTTTATTATTGAGTTCTGAGAGGTCTTCATATATTCTGCTTTCAAGTCACTTATCAGATATATGATTTGCAAATATTTCCCCCATTCTGTTTTTCCACTTTCTTGATGGTGTCCTTTGAAACATAAAAGTGTTTACTTTGATGAAGTCTAATTAATCTATTTATTATTTTGTCATTCATGCTTTGCTAACCCAAGATCACAAAGATTCACTCCTATGTTTTCTTCCAAGAACTGTATAATTTTAGCTGTTACCTTTAGGTCTGTGATCCATTTTGATGAACTTTTGTGTATTGTGTAAGAAGGAGAGGGTCCAGTCTTTGTCTATGGATATCAAATTGCCCCACACCATCTGTTGAAAAGGTTATTCATTCCCCCATTGAATTGTCTTGGCACTTTTATTGAAAGTCAGTTGACCATAAACATATGGGTTTATTTCTTGATTCTTAATTGTACTCCATTGATCTATATGTCTGTCTTTATGTTGGTACACTGTTTTGATTACTGAACTTTTTCATAAGTTTTGCAATCTGAAAATGTAAGTCTTTCAGCTATGTTTTCTTTTTCAAAATTGTTTAGCTCTTCCAGGTCCTCTGTATTTTCACTTGTACCTTAGGATCAGCTTGTCATTTTCTACTAAAAAAGCCAGCTGGGAGTTTGATAGGGATTATATTGAATCTGCAGATCAATTTGGGGAGTATTACCATCTTAAAGATATTAAGTCTTTGATCTGTGACCATGGGATGTCTTTCTATTTATTTAGATCTTCTTTAATTATTTTCAAAAATGTTTTGTATTCTACAGAATGCAAGTTTTACACTTCCTTTGTTAAGTGTATTCCTAATTATTTTTTCTTTTTTAATGCTATTTTTTTTTTAAAGTTGGGGAGGCAGATGGAGAGGGAGAGAGAAAATCTTAGGCAGGCTTCACACTCAGAGCAGAGCCCAATGTGGGGCTCGATCTCTGGCACTGAGATCATGACCTGAACTGAAATCAAGAGTCAGATGCTTAACCAACTGAGCCACCCAGGTGCCCCTTTTAATGCTAATTTAGATGAAATTCTTTTCTTAAATTTATCTTCAGATTGTTTATTGCTAATATATAGAAATACAAATGATTTTTGAATATTGATCTTTTATCCTGAAACCTTGCTGAAATTATTTATTAGTTCTAATAGTTCCTTAGAGGATTCCTTAGGATATTCCATATACAAGATCATGTCATCTGCACGTAGAGGCATCCTTCCCAAGCGAGTGCCTTTTATTTCTTTTTCTTGCCTAAATGCCCTAGCTAAAACCTACAGTAGTACTTGAATAGAAGTGAGGAGAGTGCTTTCATGTCTTTTTAAAAACAATATTTGTTTCCATGAAAAACAGAGAATAGTTATCTCACTTAATGATAAACAACATATTTGCATATGTTTTCACTGAAGGTTGCTTTTCAGTATCAATATTTGTTCCTCTATTCATATTGAGTTAATGAGGGAAATACTTAATCAGAGTGATGAGATAAGAAGATACTTTACTTACTTGACTTAGTCTTTAAAAGATAGAAATACTATCCCAAATATTTATTTCAATTTCTTCACATTATAATATTTTGTAATATAAGACTTCAAAATAGATCTTTGTCATCTTTATCACATATCCTAAAAAGTTGACAAACACTGAGTTGGACATCTGGAAATGGCAGAGTCACATACCTATAATGAAGTCTTTTAGCTTCTCTTTTTGCAAATGAGAATTCAGAAAGGCCTTTTCCCTTAACATATATGGCATGGCTACTAGTGATTGAAGAAACTACAAATGATAGTAATTATCATTGAATTCAGTAAACCATTTTATCTATGGAACTAACTAGATGTACCAATTTACTTTTGGAACCTCATTATCAAGCCCATTTCTTGACTATCTCAAATGAAATTTATTGTGAAATTGCATTTCTTCCCTAAAAATCTATAAAACATATATCATATTTGAAAAATACATCCATAATTCCTCTATTTTGATATGGTAATAGTGAATTTCAACTCATGTCTACACTTTCCTCTGAACACTTTAATTAACCATGGAATTATATCCATTTCTTAAAGAATAATGATATAGTCTGTGTTACATTTCAGCCATTTAAAGATACTAATTGCAATCTTAATTTTCAACCACTTTTTTCTTTCTTTAGCATTTCCTTGCTACTTAGGGTAAAAGCTTATATCAAAGCATCTCATGCCATCAATAGAGAGATGGGAAGATAATTTGCAAGGGATTTTTGCATGGGCTCTACACTTAGAATATACTCTGACTTCAAGATCTACATTTATAGTTTAAGAATTTCAGGATCAGGTCAGTATGGAATAAGTATCGTCTTCAACCCCACTTCTCTGCTAGTATCTTCCCGAGGTCTAAAGACGCATCAGAAATGCCAAGACTTATATGTCCAGGCCAGTCAGGGGACTAAGGAAAGGCAGGAAAAAATGAGCACACTGAGAGACTGGCAATTTGACCCTCTGTAAAGTATTGTAGCTCAAACCCACCCAATAAATCTCCTATTAGAATTATGATTACTATTTCAAAGCAAGAAGCACACTGCAGACCTGTAGATTCTTAAGAAAAAAGAAATTTTAATGTAACTCAAAATATATGTGGGAAAAGAAAATACAAAAGAAAACTTCACACATAATATGGTTCAACCATGAAATCTTGTGACACCTGAATTTTAATCATCCCTTCTGTGAATGGTCCTAAATTGATTAAAAGAGCTTTAAAGATCAAACTCTGTCCTGTCTGGCACTTAATCACAAAGGTAAAATTTTAGGAAGTTTCTATCAATTGTGCATTTTGAGCCATCTATTTAGCTGGCCAAATTCCAAAACACCCTAGTTAGCACAAACCAAGATTAGTTTTCAGGATAGGAAATACAGCTTTATAAAGATTATCATGAGGAGTCTTGCACTAGAACTTTGCTGAGGACCTATTTCTTCAAATAAGTAATCCAGTTTCTGGTCTGCCTGTCAGTGTTTATGAAGAGTCTTGAATTATATAGTTTATATGTTCAGGCATAGTTTTTAAAAATAAGTTACCTGTATCAGAGTGTTAGTGTAACAAAAACATTTTCCAGTTTTTCTTAGGTATTATTTTAACTATGCAATTTGTAAATAAAACTTACTGCATCATTATTATTATTATTATTATTATAGTTTACTTTATCATATATATATATATGAATAAATAAAGTATTTATTTTTTCATTTTGTTTTTATTCCTTAAAAGTCCAAAACTTTTTTATACTATCAAATTAATGGAACCAAGTAGGTTTTCCCCTATTTTATAATGAACATGTATAGATGGTTACTGATGCTTGAAGTTTACATATTAAGGAGGCTTTTATTATGACCATTTCATAATTATATTGTTTATGATTGTGATCTGGTAGACTATGCTAATATAATACATAGAATGTACCTTCATGGTAATAGTTGATGTAGTATAAATTATTTTTATTAATATAATTTGAATAAAATATTTAAATTCAATATTAATATACAAAGCATATTACATATTTACATTTATTTTTTTAAGATTTATATTTTTTTATTTTTTATTATTATGTTATGTTAATCACCATACATTACATCATTAGTTTTGATGTAGTGTTCCATGATTCATTGTTTGCATATAACACCCAGTGCTCCATGCAGAACGTGCCTTCTTTAAAACCCATCACTGGCTAAGCCATCCTCCCACCCCCCTCCCTCTAGAACCCTCAGTTTGTTTTTCAGAGTCCATCGTCTCTCATGGTTCGTCTCCCCCTCCGATTCCCCCCCTTCATTGTTCCCCTGCTGCTATCTTCTTCTACTTTTTTTTTAACATATAATGTATTATTTGTTTCAGAGGTACAAGTCTGTGATTCAACAGTCTTCACAATTCACAGCGCTCACCATAGCACATACCCTCCCCAATGTCTATCACCCAGCCACCCCATCCCTCCCACCCCCCACCACTCCAGCAACCCTCAGTTTGTTTCCTGAGATTAAGAATTCCTCATATCAGTGAGGTCATATGAATGTATTTCTCTGATTGACTTATTTCATGCAGCATAACACCCTCCAGTTCCATCCATATCGTTGCAAATGGCAAGATTATCGGGGGGGGGTTTTTGATGGCTGCATAATATTCCATTGTATATATATACACCACATCTTCTTTATCCACTCATCTATTGAAGGACATCTTGGCTCTTTCCATAGTTTGGCTATTGTAGACATTGCTGCTATAAACATTAGGGTGCACGTACCCCTTTGGATCACTTCATTTGTATCTTTGGGGTAAATACCCACTAGTGCAATTACTGGTCATACAGTAGCTCTATTGTCAACTTTTTGAGGAACCTCCATACTGTTTTCCAGAGTGGCTGCACCAGCTTGCATTCCCACCAAGAGTGTAGGAGGGTTCCCCTTTCTCCTCATCCCTGCCAATATCTATCATTTCCTGACTTGTTAATTTTAGCCATTCTGACTGGTGTGAGGTGACATCTCATTGAGGTTTTGATTTGGATTTCCCTGATGCCAAGCAATGTTGAGCACTTTTTGATGTGTCTGTTGGCCATTTGGATGTCTTCTTTGGAAAAATGTCTGTTCATGTCTTCTGCCCATTTCTTGATTGGATCATTTGTTCTTTGGGTGTTGAGTTTGGTAAGTTCACTATATATTTTGGATACTAGCCCTTTATCTGATATGTCATTTGCAAATATCTTCTCCCATTCTGTCGGTTGTCTTTTGGTTTTGTTGACTGTTTCCTTTGCTGTGCAAAAGCTTTTTGTCTTGATGAAGTCCCAATAGTTCATTTTTGCCCTTGCTTCCCTTGCCTTTGGCAATGTTTCTAGGAAGAAGTTGCTGCGGCTGAGCTCAAAGAGGTTGCTGCCTGTGTTCTCTCCTTTAGGATTTTGATGGACTCCTGTCTCGCATTTAGGTCTTTCACCCATTTTGAGTCTATTTTTGTGTGTGGTGTAAGGAAATGGTCCAGTTTCATTCTTCTGCATGTGGCTGTCCAATTTTCCCAACATCATTTGTTGAAGAGACTGTCTTTTTTCCATTGGACATTCTTTCCTGCTTTGTCAAAGATGAGTTGACCATAGAGTTGAAGGTCCATTTCTGGGCTCTCTATTCTGTTCCATTGATCTATGTGTCTGTTTTTGTGCCAGTACCATACTGTCTTGATGATGACAGCTTTGTAATAGAGCTTGAAGTCCAGAATTGTGATGCCACTGGCTTTGCTTTTCTTTTTCAACATTCCTCTGGCTATGCGGGGTCTTTTCTGGTTCCATACAAATTTTAGGATTATTTGTTCCATTTCTTTGAAAAAAGTTGATGGTATTTTGATGGGGATTGCACTGAATGTGTAGATTGCTCTAGGTAGCATAGACATCTTCACAATATTTGTTCTTCCAATCCATGAGCATGGAACGTTTTTCCATTTCTTTGTGTCTTCCTCAATTTCTTTCATGAGTATTTTATAGTTTTCTGAGTACAGATTCTTTGCCTTTTTGGTTAGATTTATTCCTAGGTAGCTTATGGTTTTGGGTGCAATTGTAAATGGAATAGACTCCTTAATTTCTCTTTCTTCTGTCCTGTTGGTGTATAGGAATGCCACTCATTTCTGTGCATTGATTTTATATCCTGCCATTTTACTGAATTCCTGGATGAGTTCTAGCAGTTTTGGGGTGGAGTCTTTTGGGCTCCCCACATAAAGTATCATATCATCTGCAAAGAGTGAGAGTTTGACTTCTTCTTTGCCGATTTGGATGCCTTTTATTTCTCTTTGTAGTCTGATTGCTGTGGCTAGGACTTCTAATACTATGTTGAATAGCAGTGGTGATAGTGGACATCCCTGCCATGTTCCTGACCTTAGGGGGAAAGCTCTCAGTTTTTCCCCATTGAGAATGATATTTGCTGTGGGTTTTTCATAGATGGCTTTTATGATATTGAGGTATGTACCCTCTATCCCTATACTCTGAAGAGTTTTGATCAAGAAAGGATGCTGTGCTTTGTCAAATGCTTTTTCTGCATCTATTGAGAGGATCATATGGTTCTTGTTCTTTCTTTTATTAATGTATTGTATCACATTGATTGATTTGTGGATGTTGAACCAACCTTGCAGCCCAGGGATAAATCCCACTTGGTTGTGGTGAATAATCCTTTTAATGTACTGTTGGATCCTATTGGCTAATATCTTGGTGAGAATTTTTGCATCCATGTTCATCAAGGATATTGGTCTGTGATTCTCCTTTTTGGTGGGGTCTTTGTCTGGTTTGGGGATCAAGGTAATGCTGGCCTCATAAAATGAGTTTGGAAGTTTTCCTTCCATTTCGATTTTTTGGAACAGTTTCAGAAGAATAGGTATTAATTCTTCTTGAAATGTTTGGTAGAATTCCCCTGGGAAGCCATCTGGCCCTGGGCTTTTGTTTGTTGGGAGATTTTTGATGACTGCTTCAATTTCCTTAGTGGTTATAGGTCTGTTCAGGTTTTCTATTTCTTCCTGATTCAGTTTTGCTAGTTGATACATCTCTAGGAATGCATCCATTTCTTCCAGATTATCTAATTTGCTGGCATAGAGTTGCTTATAATATGTTCTTATAATTGTTTGTGTTTCTTTGCTGTTGGCTGTGATCTCTCCTCTTTCATTCATGATTTTATTTATTTGGGTCCTTTCTCTTTTCTTTTTGACAAGTCTGGCCAGGGGTTTATCCATCTTGTTAATTCTTTCAAAGAACCAGCTCCTAGTTTTGTTGATCTGTTCTACTCTTCTTTGGTTTCTATTTCATTGATTTCTGCTCTGATCTTTATTATTTCTCTTCTCCTGCTGGGTTTAGGCTTTAGTTGCTGTTCTTTCTCCAGCTCCTTTAGGTGTAGGGTTAGGTTGTGTTGAGACCTTTCTTATTTCTTGAGAAAGGCTTGTATTGCTATATACTTTCCTCTTAGGACTGCCTTTGCTCTATCCCAAAGATTTTGAACAGTTGTGTTTTCATTTTCATTTGTTTCCATGCATTTTTTAAATTCTTCTTTAATTTCCTGATTGACCCATTCATTCTTTAGTAGGATGCTCTTTAGCCTCCACGTATTTGAGTTCTTTCTGACTTTCCTCTTGTGATTGAGTTCTAGTTTCAAAGCATTCTCATCTGAAAATAGGCAGGGCATGATCCCAGTCTTTTGGTACCAGTTGAGACCTGATTTGTGACCTAGGATGTGATCTATTCTGGAGAATGTTCCATGGGCACTAAAGAATGTGTATTCTGTTGCTTTGGGATGGAATGTTCTGAATATGTCTGTGAAGTCCATTTGGTTCAGTGTGTCATTTAAAGTGTTTATTTCCTTGTTGATCTTTTGCTTAGATGATCTGTCCATTTCAGTGAAGGGTGTGTTAAAGTCCCCCACTATTATTGTGTTGTTCTCGATGTGTTTCTTTGCTTTTGTTATTAATTGGCTTATATAATTGGCTGCTCCCATGTTAGGGGCATAGATATTTACAATTGTTAGATCTTCTTGTTGGATAGATCCTTTAAGTATGATATAGTGTCCTTCCTCATCTCTTATTACAGTCTTTGGTTTAAAATCTAATTTGTCTGATATAAGGATTGCCACCCCAACTTTCTTTTGGTGTCCATTAGCATGGTAAATGGGTTTTCCACCCCTTCACTTTCACTCCGGGAGTGTCTTTGGGTCTAAAATGAGTCTCTTGCAGACAGCATATCGATGGGTCTTGTTTTTTTATCCAATATGATAGCCTGTGTCTTTTGATTGGGGCATTTAGCCCATTTACATTCAGGGTAACTACTGAAAGATATGAATTTAATGCCATTGTATTGCTTGTAAGGTGACTGTTACTGTATATTGTCTGTGTTCCTTTCTGGTCTATGTTGCTTTTAGGCTCTCTCTTTGCTTAGAGGACCCCTTTCAAGATTTCTTGTAGGGCTGTTTGCAAATTCCTTTAGTTTTTGTTTGTCCTGGAAGCTTTTTACCTCTCCTCCTATTTTCAGTGACAGCCTAGCTGGATATAGTATTCTTGGCTGCATATTTTTCTCATTTAGTGCTCGGAATATATCCTGCCAGTCCTTTCTGGCCTGCCAGGTCTTTGTGGATATGTCTGTTGCCAATCTAATGTTTCTACCATTGTAGGTTACATATCTCTTGTCCTCAGCTGCTTTCAGGATTTTCTTTGTCTCTGAGACTTGTGAGTTTTACTATTAGATGTCAGGGTGTTGACCTATTTTTATTGATTTTGAGAGGGGTTCTCTGTGCTTCCTGGATTTTGATGCCTGTTTCCTTCCCCAAATTAGGGAAGTTGTCTGCTATAATTTGCTCCAATATACCTTCTGCCCCTCTCTCTCTTTCTTCTTCTTCTGGGACCCCAATTATTCTAATGTTGTTTCATCTTATGGTATTACTTATCTCTCGAAATCTACCCTCGTGATCCAGTAGTTGTTTATCTCTTTTTCTCAGCTTCTTTATTTTCTATCATTTGGTCTTCTATATCACTAATTCTCTCTTCTGCCTCATTTATCCTAGCAGTTAGAGCCTCCAGTTTTTTGGGTTTTTTTGTTTGTTTGTTTGTTTGTTTGTTTGTTTTTACGGCTTGTCAGGCAAGATTACTTTGTGATTCTTTTTTTTTTTTAATTTTATTATGTTATGTTAGTCACCATACAATACATCATTAGTTTTTGATGTAGCGATCCATGATCCATTGTTTTCGTATAACACCTAGTACTCCATGCAGTACGTGCCCTCCTTAATACCCATCACCGGGCTAACAAATCCCCCATCCCCCCTCCCCTCTAAAACCCTGTTTGTTTCTCAGGTCCATAGTCTCTCATGGTTCATCTCTCCCTCCAATTCCCCCTGCCCATTTTTCCCTTCCTTCTCCTAATGTCCTCCGTGTTATTCCTTATGTTCCACAAATAAGTGAAACCATATGATAATTGACTTTCTCTGCTTGACTTATTTCACTTCGCATAATCTCCAGTCCCATCCATGTTGATGTAAAAGTTGGGTATTCATTTTTTCTGATGGCTGAGTAATATTCCATTGTATATATGGGCCACATCTTCTTTATCCATTCATCTGTTGAAGGGCATCTCTAGAGCCTCCAATTTTTATTGCACCTCATTAATAGCCTTTTTGATTTTGACTTGGTTAGATTTTAGTTCTTTTATTTCTCCAGAAAGGGTTTCTCTAATAACTTTCATACTTTTTTCAATCCTAGCTAGCATCTTTAAAATCATCATTCTGAACTCTAGTTCCAACATCTTACTAATGTCCATATTGATTAGGTCCCTGGCAGTTGGTCCTGCCTCTTGTTCTTTTTGTTGAGGTGATTTTTTCCGTCTTGTCATTTTGTCTAGAGGAGAATAGATGAATGAGAGAACAAAATGCTAACAGGGTAACAATGTCCCCAGAAAATATACACTAAACAAATCAGAAAAGACCTGAAACCAGGAGAAAAGAAAGGGAAAGAAAGAAAAAGAAAAGGAAAAAAAAAAAGATTTAAAAAAAACAGAATATGATCAAATATGATCAGGCTGGTGCATAGATCAGTGCCACACATTAGATTTTGGGCATATTTTGGTCTGTTAGAAGAAAGTGCCTCCCAAAATTTTAAAGAAAGAAAAACTTATATATGTACAAAAATAAGGGTTAATACGATGAAGGGATGGAATATGACTGTAAAGATGAAAATTTTAAAAGAATTTATAAAAGGAATTGATAAGATAAGAAGTTGGTTGAAAAAAGAAAGAAGAGGATTTTAAAAAAAAGGGGGAGAGAATGTGATCAGGCAGGAGACTAGAACAAAGCCATATACTAGAGATTTAGGGTATATTTTGATCTGTTAGAAGAAACTGTATCTCAAAATTTTAAAGAGAGAACAACTTATATATATATATATATATATATATATATATATATATATATATATA
>NW_023270971.1:2465776-2530372 GCF_011800145.1 Mirounga leonina
AAAAAAAAAAAGTTAAAAAAATTAACTTGGAAAGACTGATGAATCATGGTAAAAAAAAGCCATGGATTCTATGTGCAGTATTCCCCTAGTGCTGGAGTTCTGCCGTTCTCATTGATCAGTAAACTTAGTCTTGGCTGGCTGTTCTTGCTGATCTTGTGGGGGAGGGACCTGTTGCCATGGTTTCCAAATGTCTTTGCCGGAGGCGGAATTGCCCCGCCCTTGCCTGGTCCGGGCTAAGTAATCTGCTTGGGTTTGCTCTCGGGAGCTTTTGTTCCCTGCAAGCTTTCCGTACAGCTTTGGAGGACAAGAGTGAAAATGGCGGCCTCCCAATCTCCACCCCGGAGGAGCCAAGAACTCAGGGCCCCGCTCCTCAGTGAGCCCCCAGAGAAAAGCAGTCAGTCACTCCCATCTCCCCAGTCTCCGGCTGCACTCCGTGCCCACCCGGCCTGTGACCAAGCACTTCTCTCTGGCACACGACCCCGTCTGGAGTCTCCAAACCCAGCAGTTCCCTGTGGTGGGCTCCTGCGCCGCTCCTCCCAGGGGAGGAAGGGGAGTCTCCCTGATCTGCTGCTTTTTGTGTCCCTGCTGGAAGAGTAGTGGCCTGACTGTGCCGCAGATCACAGTTTATGGCAACCCTGAGCTGAGAGCCTGCTCCTTAGCTCCATCTCTGCAGCTGGATTCCCTGCTCTGATACCTGGGGGAGCTCTGCCACACTCAGGCACCCCCTGTCTTTCTGTGACCCCAGGGTCCTGAGACCACACCGTCCCAAGGAGGGTTCCACCCCCCACATAACCACTGGAGCGAGGTCCCTCAGCGGAGCTGACTTCTAAAAGTTCCAATTTTGTGCTCCGCAGCTCTATCACTTGCCAGAAGAGGCCTATGGAGGCCCCCTCCCCCACCATTTAGCCTCCCAAATATCGCCTGAGATTCACTTCTCTGCACGTCCTACCTTCCAGAAAGTGGTTGCTTTTCTGTTCAGAGAGTTGTTGCTATTTCTTTCTTTGATCTCCTGTTGAGTTCGTAGGTGTTCAGAATGGTTTGATCCCTATCCAGCTGAAGTCCTGGGACCAGATAAAATCCAGGTCTCCTACTCCTCTGCAGTCTTGCTCCCCCCCAAGATTTATATTTTTCTGAAAAGTTAAAAACATATTTAATTTTTTTTTTTTAGTTTTTGATGTAGTGTTCCATGATTCATTGTTTGCATAACATATTTACATTTAAAAGTACATCTATGTTATATCTTGTTCTATTTTTGAGATATGATTAGGTTTTATTGTCTAAGGTCATACTTCTTAAATAACTTTGCAATTTCAGTATAGGTAATATCATTAATGTAATTAAACATTTTGATCAAAGTAAACATTTTACTTCTTTATCTGTTACTAAACTAAAAATATTTTTATTTCATAGGTTACTTTCAAAATATTATTTCAGTTTAACACATCTTATCTCATGGAAAATGTGATCATTCATTTAAGTGCAACAAGGTTGGTTGATATGTATGCATAAGTGTATGTGTATGTAAATGTGTAAGTATATAATTTTATGTATTTAGAATATTTTGCTCTATAGACTCACTGGAACTTCTTAGAGTTTTTATGAGATCAGTAAAAGCAGAAGGCAGTGAACCCCTGTACTTCACAAAACTCTCCTTATTATTAACTAAAAATAAATTTTTATTTAATAGAATTAATGCACCTACCAAGATTAAACCATTGGTTCTATGAGCTGTAAAACATGTTGTAATCACACATCACTTATATCTGCCAAATTGCATTTAAATTTATTTAAAATTTTATGGGAATGCTAATTTAACTTTTACTGCCATCAAGGTCAACTGATGGACTTAAAGTTTTATGATGCCCTTTTGTAGTTTAATACATTTCATCCAAATCAGTTAGAGCTTCTGAAATATATCATAGAATACCCAGACTAAAAATAACAAAAGGCTAATAAGGAAATTGAAATAGTGTCTTAACTTTCTTCTAAGTGTAATCATCCACTGGACCATAAACTCCTTGAGATAAAGTTCTATCTCTGGTTGCTTTATTCCCCAGTAGCTAGTGTGGTGCCTCACATCTAATAATCACTGAATAAATGTAGAATGAATGAATAAATGAGAAAATAAATTAATGGGTAAATGAATTCTGTATGTTCAATTTAATCCAGCTCAACAAATATTTATTTGATATCTACTACAGACAAGATATTGAATTAATCACTATAGGGAATATAAAAATTAATAAGGACATGAACTTCATGGAGTAAACATTATAGTTGGAGGCTAAGAAGACTAATATATAAATTATTATAATATAGGGTACAAACAAGGAAAATCATTAAAGAAATATAAACTGTGTATCAGAGACTTAATAGAGGTTGAAATTATATCTACTTGGCAATGAGACGCCAAGAAAACTTTATCAAGGAGATTATAATTGAGAAGGACCTTAAAGGGTGAGTAGCAATTCATAGAAAGGTTGGTAAATAGAATTAGGTGGAGCATTTTAGGAAAAATATACAGCTTGAGCAAAAACTCAATGGTGGACCACTAGGTCTACTGAGGGAATATCAGGTAATCCATTTTAACTCAAATATAGGGAATACATAAAGGAGTAATGAAGATAAACAGGGGGTGTGCATCCTACCATATTATGGTGAGTACTGAATGTCAGAATGAGACATGTTTTCTTAGCAAACCATAAAGAGCCAGAAAATTTTTGAGGGGTGAAGTGTATATACAGAGCTAGCTGTTTCTTAGGAAGACGCAAGGTTACTTTATCCATAATCCTCATAGAAGTTTGAGAAACCTTGGACTATATCAGTGTGGTTTTCACCCTAGCTACAATTCAGAATCAACTTGGGAAATTTAATAATACCCATTTCTGACCTCCCTCCCCACCCTGATTGAAAAACAACCACAATAACAAAACAAACAAAAAACACAAAAACAAGAATTCTACTCTTTTATGCTTTTATTTGGTTGCCAAGATAAGCTTCCCTTTCAAATGCTCAGAAATGTTCTCTAGTCAATAGTTTCATGATTTGTCTGAACATGCTATGTATTTTCTAGTGACAGTGAAGAACCTCCTGAAACCCTTTCTGATAATGAAGTAAACATTTCTATCCCAGTAAAATATGAAGTTGGACTTCAGTTTTACAGGTAGGAGGAAAATGCATTTTATGTTGATGCCTTTCTACAAACCCAGTGGTTCTCAAAGTGTGGTCCCTGGCCAAGGACATCAGAAGCACCTGGGAACTTAGGCAAATTCTTGGCCTCACCCCAATATACTGAATCAGAAACTCTGGGGCCCAGAAATCGGTGTTAAACAGGCCCTCTGGGTAATTTTCATGCACTCTAAAGTCTGAGACCCAGCATGCTAAATAATCTTAGATGTGAGGTGCTAATGATGCTGGATTGCATTAGCAGTCCAGTCTAAACTCATTAGCAATCTGGTCTAAACTCTGAAGACCTAGACGAAGTACTTTACAAATGGCAGTGTTCTTAGAGGTCACCAGCATATTTCTTAGCTATCATTTCTCATTGTGAGGGATCTGATCAGCCTGCCCATTCTGGACACACAAGATTAAATCATTTCTTATTAACGAGGCTGTTTATTTCTTGCATTATTCATAAATTGTTCTTTCCCCTACTTTCAATCTATCCAAACACAAATCATATTGGCAACGTTTCCCACTATAAATTCCCTTGCTTAAGCAAGACTCCAAGCTTTTGCTAAAAAAATATGTGCAATGTATATAAAAAGTACAAGAACAGAGACAAGCTTAGTCTAAAAATCTTATCATTTTATTAATTTATTTTCTATGGAACTTTGCTTTTTCTGATAACAAGCTTGAGAGGATAATAGGATATACACATAGATTTTGTATATATTCCTTAGCCTCCAAATTCTGTTTGCTGTTTTCTATCTTGCTGTTATCCACTTCTCTTGGTACAATGACTTTTTTCCAAGAATTTTTCATTTTATTAAAATCAAATTTTGGCAAACACCTATATATTTTTATTATACTTCATTCCACCAAGTTCATCCAAAGAACATGGAGAAGTTGTACAGGAAAGATTGAATTTTTAAGTTTAGCAGTAAATATAGGCCTTTAATGTGAAAAGGTTAACAATTTTTTTAAATCTATTTAAAATTCAGCACTACTAAAAATACTAAATTTTAGCCTCATTATTTACAAAATGTAAATGATATTAGTGAATTAATGGAAACTTTTCACTCGGTAACAATGAAACTTTTATTTTAAAAACTGTACATATTTTGGCATTTTAAGGCCAAATAAGCATCAGTAACTTATTGAGCTAAATTATATCATCTTTCTCACCCTCCTCAAAGATTTAATTGTAGGTTTCAGGGTAAAAGAATTTGCCTCTGATTTGAAATTTCTACAAGTATTTTTTTGTGGGATTACCTGGTATAAAGAAAGAAAAAGAGTAAGGTCAAATAAAAGTTAAACTTTGTTGTGTTTTGTTTTTCTTCTTCCAATTAATTCTAAGCTCTGCAAGCGAATACCATATTTCAATTGCAGCCAATGAGACTGTCCCTGAAGTTATTAATTCTACTGAGGACATTGGAGATGAAATTAATATCTTCTATTTGGTAAGAAACTACCTCTAAATTATTATTGCCAAGGAGTAATTTATAAGTTTATAAATTAAATGAAAGTATTAACAGACACATAGAAACATGTTGATTCAACAGTTAATCTTTATATTCCAGAATATTTTTTTATAATTTCACTATTTTGAAGTAATTTTATTTAAAGAATTGTTGATAATTATACTTTGAAGCAATTTTAAAAACCTAAGTCTCTAATTTCCTCCTAACACATGCTTAGAATGAGTTCCTAGAAAAAACAAACTTATAAAACCAAAGAGACACTACCTATAAGCCTATAGACTTTATTTACATTATGTTTTCAGTATGAGGGAGCAAAGCACTTTTAAAAAAATAATTATGACTATTTCAGAAGTTGACTACTTCAAATGTCTTGGTAATATTTTACTTTACTCAACAAATAAATATGTATCTCATTCTGCTCATTGCAACCTTCCATAGGTATCATACTATAACTTATGTTCCTCCTACCACATCCTTAAGTGATGTTTTCTACTATAAATTTATTTTTTTCTTTGAATTCCTCATAATGAACTTTTCCTAACCATTATAGCAAACAATTATGAAGTTAAACCAGACTTTCATTTTAGGTAATGCCTACTTACAGACACAGACTCAAGTTAATATTACTCAAGTAAAAGAGGGTCCAATTCAAATGATGGATTTAAATATGTATTCAGAAGTATGAAATAATGCAACAGTATTTTAGGTGAAAATGGTCTCAATCTATTTGCGAATTGTCAGTAGTGGGAAGGGAAGTTCTCTTACAAAGTGAAATAAATGTATGCTCTCAAGATTCATTCCATTGTTTTCTTTCTGTGCTCTTTGCTAAAATTTCTATGACAAGCTATACCCTGGAAATTAGCATGAATGCGGATCACCTTATTATTGAGATTAATTTTTGAAATTTTGGCTGCCAAGTTCTTCTAGCCCCATTTGCTTTTCCCAGATTAAAGAATTCAACAAAAAGGAAGGAAAAAGAAAAGGAAGGAAGGAAGGAAGGAATTTTGAATATTATAGCTATTCATATGTTGTTACTAGGATCCAAACTTGAAATAGGTACTCTCAAACTATTAAAAATAATGTTGATATAAATAACATTGTTAAGAATATCCCTGACCGATGTCCACTATCACTACTGCTATTCAGCATTGTACTAGAAGTCCTAGCCACAACAATCAGACAACAAAAAGAAATAAAAGACATTCGAATCGGCAAAGAAGTCAAACTCTCACTCTTTGCAGATGATATGATACTTTATGTGGGGAGCCCAAAAGACTCCACCCCAAAACTGCTAGAACTCATACAGGAATTCAGTAAAGTGACAGGATATAAAATCAATGCACAGAATTCAGTTGCATTTCTATGCACCAACAACAAGATAGAAGAAAGAGAAATTAAGGAGTCTATTCCATTTACAATTGCACCCAAAACCATAAGATACCTAGGAATAAATCTAACCAAAAAGGCAAAGAATCTGTACTCAGAAAACTATAAAATACTCATGAAAGAAATTGAGGAAGACACAAAGAAATGGAAAAACGTTCCATGCTCATGGATTGGAAGAACAAATATTGTGAAGATGTCTATGCTACCTAGAGCAATCTACACATTCAGTGCAATCCCCATCAAAATACCATCAACTTTTTTCAAAGAAATGGAACAAATAATCCTAAAATTTGTATGGAACCAGAAAAGACCCCGCATAGCCAGAGGAATGTTGAAAAAGAAAAGCAAAGCCAGTGGCATCACAATTCTGGACTTCAAGCTCTATTACAAAGCTGTCATCATCAAGACAGTATGGTACTGGCACAAAAACAGACACATAGATCAATGGAACAGAATAGAGAGCCCAGAAATGGACCTTCAACTCTATGGTCAACTCATCTTTGACAAAGCAGGAAAGAATGTCCAATGGAAAAAAGACAGTCTCTTCAACAAATGATGTTGGGAAAATTGGACAGCCACATGCAGAAGAATGAAACTGGACCATTTCCTTACACCACACACAAAAATAGACTCAAAATGGGTGAAAGACCTAAATGCGAGACAGGAGTCCATCAAAATCCTAAAGGAGAGAACACAGGCAGCAACCTCTTTGACCTCAGCCGCAGCAACTTCTTCCTAGAAACATTGCTAAAGGCAAGGGAAGCAAGGGCAAAAATGAACTATTGGGACTTCATCAAGATAAAAAGCTTTTGCACAGCAAAGGAAACAGTCAACAAAACCAAAAGACAACCGTCAGAATGGGAGAAGATATTTGCAAATGACATATCAGATAAAGGGCTAGTATCCAAAATATATAGTGAACTTACCAAACTCAACACCCAAAGAACAAATGATCCAATCAAGAAATGGGCAGAAGACATGAACAGACATTTTTCCAAAGAAGACATCCAAATGGCCAACAGACACATGAAAACTTACTCGACATCACTCGGCTTCAGGGAAATCCATATCAAAACCTCAATGAGATACCAACTCACACCAGTCAGAATGGCTAAAATTAACAAGTCAGGAAACAACAGATGTTGGCAAGGAAGCAGAGAAAGGGGAACCCTCCTACACTGTTGGTGGGAATGCAAGCTGGTGCAGCCACTCCGGAAAACAGTACAGAGGTTCCTCAAAAAGTTGAAAATAGAGCTACTGTACGACCCAGCAATTGCACTACTGGGTATTTACCCCAAAGATACAAATGAAGTGATCTGAAGGGGTACGTGCACCCCAGTGTTTATAGCAGAAATGTCTACAATAGCCAAACTATGGAAAGAGCCAAGATGTCCTTCAACAGATGAATGGATAAAGAAGATGTGGTGTATATATATGCAATGGAATATTATGCAGCCATCAAAAAAACGAAATCTTGCCATTTGCAATGACATGGATGGAACCAGAGGGTATTATGCTAAGTGAAATAAGTCAATCAGAGAAAGACAAGTATCATATGATCTCACTGATACGAGGAATTCTTAATCTCAGGAAACAAAGTGAGGGTTGCTGGAGTGGGGGTGGGGAGGGATGGGGTGGCTGGGTGATAGACATTCGGGAGGGTGTGCGCTATGGTGAACGCTGTGAATTGTCTAAGACTGAGGAATCACAGACCTGTACCTCTGAAGCAAATAATACAGTATATGTTAAAAAAAAAAAAAAAGAAGAAGAAGAAGAAGAGAGTAGGAAGGGAAAAATGAAGGGGGGGATCAGAACGGGGGGATGAACCATGAGAGACTATGGACTCTGAGAAACAAACTGAGGGTTCTAGAGGGGAGGGGGTTGGGAGATGGGTTAGCCTGGTGATGGGTATTAAAAAGGGCACATATTGAATGGAGCACTGGGTGTTATACGCAAATAATGAATCATGGAACATTACATCAAAAGCTAATGATGTAATGCATGGTGATTAACATAGCATAATAAAATTAAATTAAAAAAGAAAAAGAATACCCCTGACCATAATCCTTTGTACCTTATTATTTTGCTGAGATAAAATAAAAAATTGGAGTAATAGAATTGAAAAATAATATGAACATTTTCTTAGGTGAGACCCAGTAAATGAATTTATTGCTTAAAATGTACCATAGAAAATTATTGGTGATACAAAGATTTATTCTCAGAGATACTTTTTTATTTATTTATGTACTTACTTATTTATTTATTTATTTTTAAGTAATCTCTACACCCAGCATGGGACTCAAAATCATGACCCCAAGATCAAGAGTCACATGCTCTTCTGACTGAGCCAGCCAGGCACCCCTGGGAGATACTGTTATCAGTGTCATTTATAGTTTAAAAATTGAAACCTGGACACAATCTAAAAGTTTAACCACATATAATTGCTTAAATAAATTATCAGATAGTTATTCAATGGAAAGACAGCTAAAGAGGGCACATTTTAGATTTAAAAAAAAAAGTTAATTCTGCTATTTACTAGCTCTGTGATTTTGGAAGTTCTTCATTCTCATTCTAACCTTGTTTCCTTATAGGTAAAATAGGGATATTAAGAGAATCTACCTCATAAGGCTGTTAACAGCATTAAAGGCAATAATGCAAGTAAGAAAATTAGCACAGTGTCTAGAATATAAATAAATGTTGAACATAAATAAATATTGATACTGTGGTTATTATTAAGCAGCTAATGAAAGTCATATTCTCAAAGAATCTCTAAGTTTATGGGAAAACACCATGACAATACATTTTATAAGTGGGGTGCCAAATCTTGTATTTTATATGATACATATTTTATAATATATATGTATATAATATATACATATATGATAGACAGGTAAGTTGTACACTAAAGTGTTACCAATGTAGTAGAATTATAGAAAACTTACTTCCTGTTTATTTTCAATATTTTCCAATGTTTCTGTAAATAACATTGTTTTTAATCAGAAAAAATAAATGTTAATTACAGATTACATGATTTTTTATTCTTTAGCAGAAAACAGATGGAATTAGAGTGGGAGGCCATGGCAGGCAATTTTAAGACATATTACTATAAGAAGGGGCAAGAGTCAAGGAGCATGATTAAGAGGCCAGGCAGAGCTGGTCAGAAATTCCTAGAATTCCAAGATTAAGGGATGCATTTAGTTTTAGGCAAACACAGGGAATTGCTTACTGTGTAACTCCCAGTCCAGAAGGCTCAATTAGATAGATCAGTTGGATTTTCTGGCGTCTGTCAATTAAGGAGCTCCCTACTCACCTAAGAATTCAGCCTAGGGAGGGTGTGAAGAAGGTATAGGTCCTGGAAATTATGCTTGAGTGGGAAGAAGGAAGGGCCATAGCATCTGGCTGCTCCAATTCCATTGCATCTCTTCTACTTGTGAGGACTTTTGAATAGCAAATTCAGCTTTCTGCTGAATTTCATCCTGCCTGGCTTTCCTTCCCTATGAGCTACACTCACCATTGGCGGCATGATGTGATATTAAGCAGGAATTGTAGTTTAGTGGATAAAAGCAGATGGGCATTGAAAGGAGAATCAATGTGACTCTCATCCAACTGGATCAACAATCATTATTGACACAGTAGCCTTAGCTGGAGGTAAAATAGTGAAGGGAAGCGTATGGGTATCTGGTTTGTCTGTGCAGTGGTGGCAGATCCCATGTGGCTGGGCTGAGAAATGATTTGTGGGTTTAAGGAGTTATGGCAAGCTGGTTGAGGCAAACAAAATATGCTCACCTGTTCTGAGTGGATCAAGTAAATGTTCTCCCTCCTTCCCACCTCCAAAAAGACCAGTATGTCCAAAAAGATGATGAGCATAAAGAAATTTAATTCTGATTTTCCTTAATCCCAGTCCTACTTTGGGAGTAGGAGGATGAAGAAACAATATACATTATAGCTGATGCATACGGCCACTATTAAACATCCCTATTTTTTGCTTGTTTAATTATGCCAGTTCTCTATCCAGTGCCGTAAATTGCCTGCATTCATTTTCAGATTCAAAATATTACACAACTTAATTCATCAATTAAGAACAGATGTCCTACCTAATACAGAAAGGATGCTGTTGGAAGAGGAAGAGAGGTTACATTTTTATTTTTATTTCTTGTAGATTAGAAAGAGTGGACATTTTCCAATGCCAGAACTTAAACTGTCAATTTCGTTTCCCAACTTGACATCAAATGGTTATCCTGTGCTATACCCAAGTGGATGGTCGTCTTCTAATGTAAGTAATGTGTACCTTGGAATTACATCATAATTAATTATCTTTTTCAGTTTGTATTTAAACCCTTTTGTTCTGCATGCCAGTTGTGATAAAGAGCTTTACCAAAGTGACATGGAGAAGCATTTAGAAAATTTTAAATAATAATAACAATTTCCACTGGCTACTTAGTAGATGTATTAGTTTCCTACAACTGCTGTGCTAATAAATTACCCAACTGGGTGGCTAGAAACAACAGAAATTTATTCTTTCACAGTCCTGGAGGCCAGAGTCTACAATCAAGGTGTCAACAATGTTCGTTCCCTGCGGAGGCTCACAGGGAGAATCTGTTCCATGCCTCTCTCTTAGCTTCTGGGGGCTGCTGTCAACCCTTGGCATGCCTTAGCTTGTGGCAGCAGAACTGCATGCAGTCTCTGCCTCTGTCTTCGCATGCCTGTCTTCCTTGAGTTTCTGGGTCTTTGCCTCTTCTGTCTCATATAGCACATTCATCAGTGAATTTAGAGCCCATCCTAAATAGAAGGACCTCATCTGGAGAGCCTTAATTACATCTGCAATGACACTGTTTCCGTTTTCCTTTTTTTTTTTTTTTTAAGATTTTGTTTATTTATCTGAGAGAGAGGGAGAGAGAGAGAGAGCACTAGCAGGGGGAGCGGCAGAGGGAGGAGCAGACTCCCCACTGAACAGGGAGCCCCACACTGGGCTGGATCCCAGGATCTGGAGATCATGACCTGAGCTGAAGGCAGACACTTAGCCAACTGAGCCACGCAGGCGCCCCAAAATCACCCTTTTTCCACATAAGGTCACATTCACAGGTTCCAGGTGCTAGGACTTGGGCATGTCTTTTTGGAATACTATCCAATCCACTGCAGTAGATTTTAGATAACTACTTGTTGACTTGTGCCTTAAAATGTTTGTTACAGCTTTAATTTGTTTGAGATGATCAAAGAGCTCTATAAAGAGACTTTTTAATTGCTCCTAAGTGCACACACAGCTGCACATAAAACAGTACAGTACTCTTTACTCACTTATCCCAAACAATAGCAATATCACTTTGTATCTATAGCTTTGAATGAGTCAATGTGGTAAATTGTTATGGTTCAGTCTCTAAGACATAGAAAATCACAATAAATGTTGAAGTAATGCATGCATATTATCAGCATTTGACAATCTGTCTTCAGAGATTTTTTTTAAGTTAAAATACTCTCAAAAATCAAGAAGTAGAAACAGTGATAGTTGGATTATAATCTTTAAATGTTTCCCTAAAGGCAAGGAAAAATTAAACCTCTACCATTTCTCTCTAATCCAAAAAAGCAGGTTTGTGAAGATGTAGGAAGACTAAAATTGTACTTTTCTTATTACTTATGAACTTTATCCTTATTACCTTTTATCAAGGATGTAGAGAGTCTTGATGAACGAAAGGTTTATTAGAGTAAGTCTAGTAAAACAATCCAAGAACGAGCTGTCTTACAAACATGGCATCTTAACATTTATAGGGCTGCTTACTTACATCTTCTTTCCACATAGACCAATTATCTTACCCTTGGTGTTTAGAGACTCCTAAAATATTATTGGATGAATACACAAATACAGATGAAAGCCCCTCTCTTTTTTTTTGTTTCACAAACCATTGTATGAGCCAACATAATGAATAACAAATGCTAACCTTTTTTTTTAGTATAGTTTTAATTTCTTTTCTCTCTGTGTATTATGGGAATTAATAACTAATGTTTGATGAAAACAATAAATTAATGAGTTATGTTATGCAATAGTAAGTTCCACTAGCATCCTTCCTTTTTGTTTTGTTTTTTTAAAGATTTTATTTATTTATTTGACAGAGAGACACAGCGAGAGAGGGAACACAAGCAGGGGAAATGGGAGAGGGAGAAGCAGGCTTCCTGCAGAGCACGGAGCCAGATGCGGGGCTCAATCCCAGGACCCTGGAATCATGACCTGAGCCGAAGGCAGACGCTCAATGCCTGAGCCACCCAGGCGCCCCACATCCTTCCTTTTTGATAACAACCTCCCTGATATCTATTACAATTCAAAAGTAGCATTCTAACAGTAATTTTTATCTGGGAGTGGGTGTATATGGATGCTACAGAACAGCTTCTTCCATATTGCACACTCCTGAAGATGGATCTTTCATCTGTGACAATGGCTGTCAGATTCTTCACCTTATTGTACCGAGTCATTTTTCCCTCTGACACCTGGCATTGTCTGATAAAACAAATATTTTCACTTTTTAGAATGCAAACTGCAGACCCAGTAGCCTTCAGGACCCTCTTGGTGTCAACTCTGGGAAGAAAACGATTATATCCAAACCTGAAGATCTCAAACGAGGCACAATTCCGGTAAATTCAGATAACCAAGACAAGTGCTTGTTTTATCTCATGCTTTTTAAGTGAATAAATTCATTTTCAACCTAAAAATAGCTATCTTATAGAATAATATGGTATCTTTTTGTCAAATGGCAAAGATACTAATATATACCTCTGAACGTTTAAACAGGACTGCAGTACGTGTAAATTTGCTACCATTACGTGTACATTGATTCCTTCTGACATAAGCCAAGTGAATGTTTCACTTATCTTATGGAAACCAACTTTTATAAAAGTAAGTGATTGCATTGTTCTCTGTAATTATTGAATTATGTTGACAAATATTTGCTCATTACTTAGTATATGCAAAGCACAGTGCTTCTGTAGAAAGAACTGGAAGTGTAAAAAAATGTGGTCCAAGCCCCAGCTCTACTTAACCAACTATTTGGGTCTCATTTTCCTTGTTTATTAGTAACGAAGTTATCTCCAAGGTCTCCTTCCAGATGATACTTTTTTCTCAGGCTCTCTTATTCTTTTTTTTTTTTTTTTGTACCTCTAGAAATAAACACCTATACAGTATCAAAGTTTGCATTTATCTTAATGCTGTAGAACTCAGTTAAGGGACAAAGAATTATAGAGAGACAGTGCTTGACTCCTTGACACCATTAACAATAGAGCTAACATGTATTATGGACTCACTGTATTAGATCAGATTTTACATATATATATGTATATATATGACACACATTTATGTATACTATGTATATACACACATTTATATATATATATATGCACACATATATATGTATATATATAAAATAGGAGGACATTTTTTAGCTCCCAATAGTCAAATCTGTCTGACAACAAGCTACTTTAAAACTTAATCCAATGTAACAAACTGAGGGTTGCTGGAGTGGGGGTTGGAGTGGGAGGGATGGGGTGGCTGGGTGATAGACACTGGGGAAGGTATGTGCTGTGGTGAGCGCTGTGAATTGTGCAAGACTGTTGAATCACAGATCTGTACCTCTGAAACAAATAATACATTATATGTTAAGAAAAAAAAAAAGAAGAAGATAGCAGGAGGGGAAGAATGAAAGGGGGGAAATCGGAGGGGGAGACGAACCATGAGAGACGATGGACTCTGAAAAACAAACCGAGGGTTCTAGAGGGGAGGGGGGTGGGAGGATGGGTTAGCCTGGTGATGGGTATTGAGGAGGGCACGTTCTGCATGGAGCACTGGGTGTTATGCACAAACAATGAATCATGGAACACTACATCAAAAACTAATGATGTAATGTATGGTGATTAACATAACAATAAAAAATTTAAAAAAAACTTAATCCATTGTATTTTGTATGGTTTCTTTCTCTCTTAGAAGTGTTTAGTTAATTATATGAAATTTCCAATTTTTAGGTTCGATCATATCAAGTTACAATTTTTATAAATCACAAACTGTTGGATATTGGCAATTTCATGTTTAATCCTGCACAAACTCCTATATAAACTTCATTGCCAGAGTGTAGCTATTTCATACCTAGCTATATGAAAGGGGGGCAGGGTTTGAGATTTGTTTTTGCTAAGGATAAATCTGGAGAAAATGATATAGAATTGTTTCATTCTATAACAAGGACCTAAGTGACAATTTGAGTGGGGAGAAGAGGGATGGGTCATCATTTGAAACTACCAGTTCCATTTGGATGTTAGCAAAACCGGTGTTTTTAAGTCTCTCAGGAAAATCTAGATTTTAAAAATTGCACTACTCAAATGTGACTAGCCCTCACTTTGATTAGCATAATATATTGAAAATAAATCCTGTTTGCTTTTCAGGCACGTTTTTCCAGCTTAAATCTTACTGTAAGGGCAGACCTTCAGAGTGAAAATACATCACTGATTTTAAGTACTGGCAATCAAAAAAGAGAGGTAAGAGCAACTCTAAGTTTTGAAAACATTATACATTTCACTCCGAATTTTGTGACATAATGTTTTATAATTGCTTATAGAACCTAAAGCAGTGACTAGCTAGTCACTAAGTAACAGACACTTTTTGCTTCAAATTATACTTAATTAGCTTCAAGTGTGATTTCAATCTTCTTTGTAAGAAACTGGGAAAAACCATGATATTTACAATTAACATGCCATGTTTGACTTTACCGCTTGTAACTATCACAATAAATTGGTGTTTTTACTTTCACCTTGATAACAAATGATGCATTTGTGATTTTCCTCCTTAAAAACTTACATTATAAAATGCAGTTGACATCTGAAGAGCAGACTTGAAAAACACTTTACAGAAAGTGTACACTGTACAGAAATAAATGTAAATTTTGAAAGGTTTTCTTCATTTAGTCATTGGGAAATCTGAAGCAAAAATGAAATATTATTCCCTCATACAAATTCACACTTCAGTCCTTGGTAAAAATAAAATGGTTTGATGTTTTTCCTCCTGTTTTATTATAAAATAAGGCCAGAATACTTATTACAGATGTGGATATGTAAGCATTTCTCCTCTTATCATGGGAGAGTTTAAATGTCCCATGCGGATAGTATGAGTCATATAATTTTATTTGGAAGCTATGTAACATTCAGATGTTGTTTAAAAATTTCTTATTTCAAATTAATACTTATCTCAAATAATTCCAGTGTCAATGACCCCTGGTAGGTATTCACCTTTAAAGAACATATGCATATAATGTTTACTTACATTATAAAGAACACTGATAAATGCAAAGTTGTTCCACATGCAGAGAAGCCAAAATTTTACCAGTAAGCACCGCCCCCCCAAAACTGAGTATAAATTATATTGGAAAAGAGTGCTTTTGATTCCTGGATATGTTTTGTTGAAATTTTATAACTAGCTTTATTTCCCCTAAATGTTAGCTTAAAATTCCCCACGGAACTATTATTCAACATCTTATCCCAAAAGAAAATTATACCTACATCATTAAAATTACTAGAAGTGATCATTTTGTAATTGTGTGATCTTAGAGAAGTCACTGATCCCATCCAGAGTTCAGCTTCTGTATCTATCAGTTCAGGGAATTGTTTTAGATGTATTTGAAATCTGTCTTCTAAGAACTTATTCTGTACATATGTACATTCATGCCGGCTCTGTGTCCCCAAAGCATCAGCAGTGACCCACCCGTCGCCATCTGAGGAGTTTGTCCAGCAGCCAATATATATAAATATCTCCCCTGTTCTCTTTTTTACCTCCAGTCTTCCCTCTAGCTTTAGGAATTGAGATGTTCCCTCCGACAAGCAAACACAGAAACGTGAGCTATCATTAGTCATTGAGATCTACACTGAATTAGTTTTTTTCTCAGAGACCTTGGGATGAGACCCAGCGCAGACAAGTCTCGCTGCGGTTTGGGTGCCGCATTGAGTAGCTGCAACACTAAAGCTGTTTACCTCAAAGTTTTCCTTCAGTTAAGACCTAATATATAGACTGAAGAGAAGTCGACTGGCAGAGAGAGTGCAGTCTAATAAAAATACATAGGGGTGAATGTATGTGCAAAAATTTATGTTATCTGTCTACTTGAGATTTGTGCATTTTATCATATGAAAATTATATGTCAATTTGTAGACAAAAAATAAAACACATGAAAATTAGAATTAGAAGACGACCTACTCAGGTTGATTATGTCAACAACCTGTGGTAACGCTCCAGCCTAAACTTTTACCACCATGATAATGCAGTAAAGTCAGTCAATAAATCCTTAAAATATGTAATACTTTTGGTTCTCACTGAGTTAAATTCACCTCTGCTCCCTAGCATTCTGATTCATGGACAGTTTACTCTTTATGTGTACATTTCTAGAGCATAAGATTATAAATATTTTGGGTAATAATAAATTTGACATGCTTAGAGATTTTCAATAGATGGACATTTTTAAATGTAAATTCAAGGTTTTCTCTGTATGTAGTAATCAGATTAAGTACATTGTTTGGTAGAAAATTATAGCCTGCAAGAACTCAATGTACCAAGAGTTGTAGAGGTGTTTATCAATGTTAACAGTCTTGCTTAATATATTTCAGTTTGCTATTCAAATATCCAAAGATGGACTGCCAGGCAGAGTGCCATTATGGGTCATCCTATTGAGTGCTTTTGCTGGATTATTGCTATTAATGCTGCTCATATTAGCACTGTGGAAGGTAAGCACCAAAGTTCCTTTGACTTTCTATTTCAACTATCAACAGCAAATTGGTGAAATAAGTTATTATTTATCCATGCTGTGTAATATGGTATTATACAACCATTAAAAATATTGAGGTGATGACCAAGACAAAAGAAAAAAATGTATATCCCAAACACTGCGCACAACTCGATCCCAGTTTTGTAAAAGAAAAAAATAAATAAACAAATCCAAAAATCATGATGGATCTCTCTGGAGATTGGGATTGTAAAAGACCTTTATATGTCTATAACATTGAGAATTATAAATTAAGTATGCATTACTTTTATAAATAAAGAAGAATGAAAACTCTCTTTTATAAAAAAAGAACAAAATGAATTCTTATATCAGTTTAAGAATATATAAACAATAGAATGGTTAAGATGAGCCTTGTCCAAATACATATCTCTATGTATCTTAAAAACTAAGATTTCTTTAATATATGAAGAAATATGCCACATTTTATGCAATAGCTGTGTGCCTGAGAGAGGATAAATTTATTACTTAGTTGATGAAAGAGAAATCTTACTGTTTTACTGACTCCTATTTCAAATCCTCTTGTAAAACTATTTCTATTGGATAAATCCATATATTTACATAGATATTTTGCTTATACTGAGGTGTGTGAGATTTTTCAAACTCTTAGCTGTATCACTTTCAAATTAAGCAGAACTGAGATGACAGAATTTACACTAAATTTAATAGAGAACAAAATCCTATCAAAAAGTTGAATTTAATGTTTTTTTCCAATGAAACATCAAATTGGTATTAATTCTAACATAATACCACCCTATATTTTACCAAATTGCTTTATTAAATAGCTAAACTCTGTTAAAAATACAGGTTGTGGTTACATACTCGTTTTTTTCTAATACCTGGGCAGCAGAATTCTCTTTAATCAAATAGTTTAAATAATAAATTTCTGTCCCACCAAATTGCCAACAGTTCTACCCTTTGACTCGCTTACAATGCCTAACTTCCTCTTTTGGGGGGATTGCACTCAGAGAGGATGATAAACAAAGCCATGTTAAAGGTGTAGGTCAGTAACATTTAGTTCAGTAAATAGAAACCATAGCTTTTCTCTCGCGAAGTCTCTAAGAATTCCTGGCTTTCTCAAACCTACAGCTCCTTCTACACTGCAGGATCATCAGTGCTCTGTCTGTAATACCTGGCTTTGCCACACCGTGGTCCCCAAGACCTGTTTTAGTGGTGTCGAGGTTGTGCTTGAAACAAAGAATGTGGTTTCTTCACTTAGATGCACCTCTATTCCAGAGAGCATTTTACGGATTTCTTTCAGTGTGCTTTTCTATTCTGAGCACTGCACTTGCCCATGTAGTTTTAGGAGACAGCTGACAAGAGAAAAGGAAAGCCAGAGCTGACATTTGGATAGATTTTCTCTGGTGGCGTATCTCTGCTTAAAACAATTAAGTTTTATTCATCTAGTTTTTTTGGTCACCGGTCTGAAGAAGCATAAAGGTAAAAATAAACACATTCTTCCATCCAGTAAATGTTTTGTTAATACGTTCTGCTGACTTCTTGGATCCCTTTAGGCCCAGGAAGGAAGGTCATTTAGCAACCTTTGGACTGTTCTGACCGGTAGGTGCAGTTAGTTCAACCACTTCAGTGGGAGATCCAGTGATCAGATCCGCGACTCCACAGGGAGGGGGAAGAGAAGAGAATTAGGGAGGGAAGAGAATTAGGACATACCGAATGCTTTCTACATGCCAGGAACTGTTTTAAACTTTTCCACTTTAATGTTAACATCAGCCCTCTGAGAAAGACACGACTATGAACCTCATTTTATTAATGAGATGCTGGGACGTACAAGAGTTAAATATGTTCCCCAAGGCCACATGGTTTATCAGATTCAGAGTAAGGACCTAAATCCGGACCATTTTACTTCCTTGCCAACACTGTTAACCCCTTGCTTTGTGTTCCCTCTTGCTTTTATTCACTCTGTTGTGCTTACAACCTTTTCAACAAAGTATATTAACTACATGTTATATTTGAGGACATTAAAGCAAAGAGAAGCTAAGTAACTCTCCCAAGATTACCAGCTAGTAAAGGACTGGATGCAAGCAAAGATCTATCAGCAAAGCCCATCCTTTTCCAGTATCTCTCACTGCTAGAAACCTCTAGGCAGGGCTCTTTATTCTGGAGCTCCAGGAATTGGGTTTTGTTCAAGAGGGTCATGAACTCTCTGAAATGTATAAAAACATTTTGTTTTGGAATGAGAGTCCCTAGTTGGATTCAGACTTTCAGCAGCTCCATTATACTAAAAATATTAATTGCCCCTCCACCTGCTTAAAGCCATATGGAACTTCCCTGAAGCATGTATTTGGTCTGCAGAAGACTCAGAAGAGCTACCCAGGGACTTTTTTTATACTTACTAGACCTGGAGCAGAAACCTCAGGACTATCCCTTCTTCCTCCTTCTTCCAAATCTGACCACTCTGGGGCACCTGGGTGGCTCAGTCGGTTAAGCGTCTGCTTTCGGCTCAGGTCATGATCCCAGAGTCCTGGGATCAAGCCCTGCATCAGGGATCAAGCCCCACATCAGGCTCCCTACTGGACGGGGAGCCTGCTTCTCCCTCCTCCCCTGCTCGTGCTCTCTCTCTCTCTCTCACTATCTCTCTCTCAAATAAATAAATAAAACTTAAAAATTAAAATAACAACAACAACAACAAAATCTGACCACTCTGGAAATTCATTGGAACTCCCAGGGTCCATACAGGGAACAGGCCAAAGATCCTTCCTGGAGCTGTGACTCTATTTCAAAAAGCACTGTCTTTATATAATTTATCCTTGCAGTACACATGGTAGAAATTAAAGTTTTTCAAAATGTTAGTAGTAGCTTGTTATACTTAATATTGAAGAGAGAAGGCTTTTAGAGGGCACAGGTTTAAATAGATTGAGAAACACATTCTGGAATATAGTACCACACATTGAGGGAGAAGCCCAGTCAGGCCAATATAACCAATAGATTGAAATGAGACTCAGCCCACAGAGAAGCCCTAAGAAAGCAGAACGTTTTTCTCTCTTAACTTGATTTCATACTAATGGCTGAAGTTCCATCACTGACGTTTTATTTACTAATCCGAAAGCTTTATTCCTCATCCAATATACATATCCTTGGTGGATGTGGATGGGGAATAGCGCCACCATTTTTTAGTCTTTTATATATTAGTTAAATTTATTCATTCAACATTTATTCCATATTATAGTCAGTAAGCCCGTAATTTCTACCAGGTACTGTTGAATCTGACCCTTTGCCATAGGGTTTTGAACTAGGGATAAGCATAAATAAGATCTAGCACTTACTGATAAGTAAATATGGAAAGGCAAAGAAGGAAAGTTAAAGTTGTAAGTCTGGGCACTGAAAACAAACTTAACTCATTTTTAATTTTAGCTAGTATTGGCCCAGCCAGTGTGAAGCTATGTAGTGCATTCACCTAGTCTCCATTCTTATGACCCAACTTCCACTAACAACCCATGTTAATAGAATTAGTTGAGTGGAAAAGTTCAGATAACACAATTTAGTTTTAAAATAGAGCACTTAGGGGTGCCTGAGTGGCTCAGTCAGTTGAGCGTCCAACTCTTGATTTCAGCTTAGGTCATGATCTCAGGGTTGTGAGATGGAGCCATGCATGGGACTCCATGCTCAGCAGAGAATCTGCTTGGGATTCTCTCTCTCCCCCTCCCTCTGCCCCTCTCCCCTACCCCTACTACTCGCTCGCTCTCTCTCTCTCAAATAAATAAGTCTTAAAAATAAAAAATAAAATAAAATAGAACATTTAGCATGTGAAAGCAAAGGAAGGTTGAAAAGATGCAAAAAGACTTGAGAGGGAAAGGACAAGAGAGAGAGCAGGACAGGACAGGAGAGAGAAAAGTCTTACATTCACCACCTGTTCCTGTGAAAGCCTTGTTGGATTTATTTTCAACTCAGGACCTGCAGGCACAAGGTAAGGAGACTGATAGTTTGTGAATCCAGAACTTTTATTGTTGGCTCAAAGAAAAAATCCTGAGACATAGAGCTGCCACTCGAAGCAGGACAAATTTATTGTTTTTTCACATTTATTTCTCTGTTGTCACCTTTTCCTCATCTACCACCAACTAGATTCTGGCATCATGGAAGACATAAAGCCCTGTCATGGTGAAAGACATGAAGAAGCTACCTTCTGTAGCTTAAAACTGCATTTTGATCATTTATCCCATCTAAGCTCTCAATTATTCAATAATGATTTTTTTTAAATATACCATTCTCTTGCATAATTCACCATAGCTTCATTATTAAAATGATATGGAGGTACTATACTTTCAAAGAATTAACTCATTGTCTGCTTGAACTATTATAATCCACTCTCAAATAAAAAAAAAATACACGGACTTAAAAAAACACTTCTCTAGGATGCTTAATTTCCTTTTATTTAAAATACCCACATTTTAGATGAGATTATTAAAAAGGTCCCTTCCAGCCCCTATACTTATTTTTATTATAATGTACAATAGGAAATAAATAAAGTACTTACAATTTTTATAATGACCCAAATTACAAAGTATAGTGAAAAGTAACCCACGTTCACCCCTTCGTGAAATTTCTTCTATGTTCAGTGAGTTCCTTTTCATATCCAAATGATACAGCACGTTTTCAAGAGGCACTTCCTGTCAAGCCTATAAAGGCAGATGTCCTAACACATTTAAAGTGAATCCAGGCAACTCAAATCTCCCCCACCCTCGGCCATGATGCATGTGCCAGTTTCCGCCCCCAGCTCTAACGACCTCAATTTATGACCATCAGTTATTTGATGGAATTTCTCTGCCACATCCCTGAGAAAAAAGATGATGGCAAAGTGCCATTTAATGCCAGCTAACTGTAGTTTATATGTCCTTTCAAATATTTTCCCTAGCACTAGTAAAAACCACATGTACTAGTTTTTACTAGGAGACATGATATATTTAACCAACAGAAAAGTTTTTAAAATGAAATAGCAATTTGATAAATGTCATTTCTTGACAGTCAATATTACTTAATAGGTCAATGAAAAAAAATCTCAATTATATTAATTATTTGAGTGCCCAGAATCACTAACGTAGTATTAAATTTTATCCAAGGAAATTAGTACTTATTATCTAAATTCAAATAATTAATGGTGTTATGTTTGGTATTTTCTCAACAGATTGGATTCTTCAAAAGACCACTAAAGAAGAAAATGGAGAAATGACATATTTTACAGGAGGAAGGAAAAAAATAACAATTATTCGATGATCTATCCTCAGGTTTGCCTCAAATATGTGACAAGAAATTTATTATTACAGTTAAAGATATAGTCACATAACTTTATGTAATCCATCAGGGATTAATCATTTGGAAAATGACAGATCAAGGAAGATCCAAAAACAATACCATAAAGATATATTTTGTAAAATGATGAAAAATATTTTTAAATAATTACTCATTTGTGTTATTTAAGTGAAATTACAAAGTGTTTTGAAGATGAAGAATAACTTGTACAAATATGTTTATATATTAAATCAGCATCCAGAGTATTTAAGGAATGCATAAAAAGATTTTTATGATCATTGATAAATTAAACTTTTTCCATTGGTTCCTGGTGGATATCCACATTCAGCATGATAGTCAACATTTGTAAATGACAAGAAAGGAATTAACTGAAAAAGATCACTTCTCCCTATTTAAATGAGAAAATTTCCTGGATAGAGTATATATAAAATATGGACTGAAAATAGAATTAAGTCACAGAGAATGCATTCAGCATCTTTGTGTTCGGTTCTGTACTTGCAAAGTTTTTTGGTTTTTGGTTTTTGTTTTCAAAGTGTTTAGAAACAATTGAGCTGATGGAAAACGAAGATAGACTTGTTTAAAGGCAACTCACTGGAAGGATTAATTTAAGCTTTCACAGAACATGCTTAATTTTGACATGAGCCCTAAAACTCAAAACTTTTATGCTGAAAACAACACTTCACAGCAGTTTTGTGGGGCATACCAGTGATTTGTCATGAAAAGCCGTGTTGTGTGCGGGATATGCTAAGATGGCTTCTGAATGGAACATGCAAATGCCACGGAAATGCCCAGCTGGGCAGCTTTGGAACGTTAGCGGTCCCAGGATGTAACCCAAAGTAGGAGCTTTCTCAGCTCCTTGGCACATGGTTCATTTAAACCCTCAAGCTGTGAGAGTATGTTTGTTTTTAATTTTTTAAAAGGTATTTAAATTTCCAAACACATTTCTTATTTTTATGAAAGTCAGTATTCCATTTCAGTATTGCGTTTTACCAAGAAGCCACTGCTTTTTTAGTGTGGCATATCCCTATTTAAATAGAACTCTGGAAATGTATTTTAAAGAATCTTAGGTTTGAACTTGCACCAACAGAAAGATATCACACCTCTGTATGAGCTTCTTTGCTCCTGAAGTGATCCTTATGGTGCATTGGACTCTACTGTAGCATAAGCTCGTAGGTTGCTCCGTTTCTTAGGAAAATAACAGTGGATGAATGTATTATAGCCGCATGTGTGAACTACTGCTGTAAAATTTGCTGATACTTCTGTAACAACTCCATCTCTCCACCGGGCTGACCATCACAAGACCAGCACCTGTCCAGCAACTTATCCAGGAAGTCCTGGACTCTACTATTCTCAAAAAGCATCAAATCAAGGGAGTAATTAAATGACATAGGTTTAATTTTTAAAACTAATTTCCAAGGAATTTCCAAGGCCGACTCAGAGTCGGCCTCCCTCGTAGCTCTCCACATCTATGTCTAAGATCCCGATGATCAAAGTCATGCACCTGGGAAGTGCTGAGGTCATCAATACTAGAAGAAAAGCTCAATCTTTCCAGAGATTTGATATCCTCCTGCTGGTCATTGTTCAGAAATACCCACTTCGGGAGTTTCCTTCACTCCCACTACCTATCTCCAGGTTCAGAAGTCATTCTTCCCACCTGTTCTTTTCTTTGCCCAACAGAACTCAGGTCTCTCTTATTCAGAGTCGCCACATTGCACAGCCTGCTTGGCAGCTCAGCTCCAATCTCAGCACATTCTTAGAAGTAAATCGAACAGGTAAACTTAAATTCACACTTGGCCTCTATGACTGCTAGGCAAAGCATTCACTGAAGCAGGAATGTGCACATTTCAACCAAATACGATATTAACCCAGAGGGGAAAGATGGAAACAATGGCATTTTGAAGGTGTTAGAAAAGAGAGGAAGAACCATTCAGACAGATCAAATAGCTACTTATAAGCCTGGCACAGTTCTTAACATAAGTTGTTCCCAGTTTTCAAATAGAATGTTTAATGAACCAATATCCCTTTTCCCTAATACTATTATTTGTTGAGCTTTATGTGTGTATATGTGTGAGCATCTGTATGTGTGTGTAAACACACATGTACACACACACGAATGGACAAACACAAATCAAATACAAAATACCTCAATAATACCAAATGACAGGGTTTGACAAAAACGACAAAAAAATAAACACAAAAGCTACACCAACAAGAAAAGTTTGATTCATCCGTTTTCATTAATTCATTCATTCATTTTCATTAATATTTAACTTTAGTGCACAGTTCTGCAACTATCTAAAAGATGTAAATGCGGAAGCTTTGATTAAAATAATAAGTCAACAGTACAAATGTTCTAAAACATAATCAATGATTAAGAAATATACTAAACTATCATTTTATTCTAAAGCACTTAATAAGAAAAGTGAGTGCTATTTAAGAATATGAGTTTATGCCAAAAACTTTTTTTAACTTTGGTATTTTACAAAATTGATTATTTCTTCCATTGTGAACTAAAATATGTATGAAGTCCCTTTCCAGACCAAACTTAGAATGGTATATTGGTAAATTATTCAACAGCTGGCTCTTCAGAAGGAAAAAAATCCCTGATTTGTATAACTTGCCAATTTCCATGATTTAAATAGGCTTGCCATGGCCATTTTCAAGCTACCAATATAACCCTAACCAGCTTGCAAAACTCCTGAAAATTGATCTGTCAACTCTCATGAACCAGTATAAGCTCACTTCAGCACACCATTGAAATAGATTAGATGACAATAATAGACAATAGATAGATGATAGATAGATAGATAGATAATAGATACAGGGATATAACATGTTAAATATATATACATACATAAATACACACCATATAATCATATTTCAGATTATGCTTTCAATGCTCATCTCAAGCCCAGCAGACAATGCTATCCCTCATTCTTCAATTTCAATTTCCAGAATTATAGCTTTCCTTTAATATTAATAAAATGATATAAACTTTCAGGCGAAGCAAGGAGTTGAAAGCAAGAAAATACAAAGGGTGACACAATGAAAATCAGACCTTCACAGCCACAAAGAAGCTGTCTTACTTTCTCGAGGAATCTAGAACCCTGAAACAATACCGTGAAAGTTCATCCTTTGCAAATATTTGTAATTTCTATGATCCAATTTGAAATTCAGTGGTCCAATTTATTCAGTTATTTTCTTTGAGCCTTAAAGTCATGGGCAATTTAATCTCTGAATATTTCCATGTCATCAGTATGCTCAAAATGAGGCTTATAGGGCACCTGGGTGGCTCAGTCGTTAAGCGTCTGCCTTCTGCTCAGGTCATGATCCCAGGGTCCTGGGATCGAGTCCCGCATTGGGCTCCCTGCTCAGTGGGAAGCCTGCTTCTCCCTCTCCCACTCCCCCTGCTTGTGTTCCTGCTCTTGCTGTCTCTCTCTCTGTCAAATAAATAAATAAAATCTTAAAAAAAAATGAGGCTTATAGAGGGAGATATTTTTGTAAAATTTGATGCTTACTCAACCATAATAAATGTATGTACACTTGCAAATACCTATTAATACCTATAAATATATATATTCTCTTTTCCTTTTACAAAACCAATATCTAGACTCAATTGGAAAACAAATATCTGTACCAAAAGCAAAAGGTGGTTGCACGTGTTTGACTCAAGCTGGGTTGTAGGGGCCGTGAAAAGCTGTGCCCACATTCTCCCCAGGCATCCCCTGCAAGGGCCACAGCTTGTAGGGTGAATGGCCGCGCCTCCAGCTCCAGGCAGTGTGCTTTCATAGAGGATAATGCCTTTGTCAAACGTGGTAATATGCTCTGTGCGAATTAACTGTCTTGCTTGGCACAACACTCAGAAAACTAGGGAAGACCCAGGTTTAGAGCATGATTCATGTGCTTAGTGCAGTCACGTTACTGTTCAAATAAGGAGGCTTCTGGCAAATCCTTTTTTAGAAAATAATATCCTCTGCATCCTTCGTTTATTTTCAACACCTCTCAAATCCTCTGCATTAGTGATCACCCCTCCCCCCACCACCACCAAGGGAGATTTTCAAGAAGACTAGTGGAGGAAAATCTGTTTGTATGTGCTCTCTGTTTGCTGTGAATACCAGCTTCAGTGAACTGATCATTTATACAGGATTTCAGGCCTCAATTCTTCTGTGACACTCTAAAGGCATAACATGATATAGGCATAATGTAATAGGGACAAAATGCCCTGTATTTCAGAGAAGTAATATCTTTAACAGATTTACCAACCTTTGTGGGACGCTGTCAGCAACTATGCCAAGGGTAGGATGTAGCCACCAGCACCCTACAATGCTCCATCCTCACCCATGGACATAATAATCCAAAAAATTAAAAGAGGGCTCTAAAATCTTCAGACTGATACTATTTTTTAATGTAATTTAATTGTAAACAGCAGAAATTTTTTAATGCAAACACAGCTTCAAGATGAGTCCACTCGGCAACCCCTTAATATCAAACTGCTGTCCCTAAACCTCTCCTACACAGAACTCCTGAAATCACCCCTAGATGTTAACGCTGCAGTACATTACAAAAGGCTCAATTCTGCTGTTACCCAAATGGAAGCACTATTGTGCAACATCTTATCTAAAACAATAAAAATAGAGGTAACATCTAACATTGTAATCTGGTGAACAAGTCAGTATCTTTGATCATCATATTAAAATTTAACCTTGAATTTAAAAATTCCAAGTAACAGCCTTTAACCATCTACCTTGAGGAAACCTGAAGGAGCTCCTAAGCCCCATCGTTCCCTGTGACATCTGGCACCGGGAGGTCCAGGTCTTAAGCAATGGGGATGGATACTTCTGCCTCTAGAAAAGGCCTGAGCTTAACTCCTGAATTCACTGCACCCCAGATCAGCCTGGCCCCACTCCATATCAGATATACACATAAGCACTTCTTGCTGAAAAGTTACCATACTGAAAAATATGCAAGGGCGAGTTATCACTTCAAATGTACTCTGCTTTGAGGTCAGCTTTTTTTTTTTTTTTTTTTTTTTTTTGCCTCTTTAAATATATCAGAACCTTTCCCCCATAACTAATGAGTGCTGAACTTTACCTAAGACTTCCTTGCATCTGCCTCCTGCCGCGGGCTGGAGAATTTCCGTGCCGTGAGGACCGGACAGCAGGAGCTAGAGCCCATCTGCAGGATCTTTCTGCCTTCTGCCTTTTGCCTTTCAGTTGGTCTCTTCTCTTCTCATGTGCACACTAGGGATGGTTTGTTTTGATTTGGAATTTCCTTGGCAAGGCCATTATAAACTTCGTGCCCCTTGCAGGACCTTGCATGGTTGCATGTTTTTTCTGGTGAGTTGAGACTTGGAAATCCTTTAAATATCTGACACACCACAGAAACCCTGGCCGTAAACTAGGGACCAGTGACACTCCCAACTATGATGATATTTGATTTTACCGTATTTCAAGTCACATCGTTAGGGGGGAAAAAAAAGACTACGTGGAATTTTAGAAACTCTTCTGCAAAAGACTGAGACTGGCAGTCTTCCTGTCATGCCCCCAAGGCTTCTTGCATCTTGAGAGACAGAAACAAAAATGGAGGGGGGTCGGGGAGAGGAAATAAAGCTATTTATCTTTTATATATACACCCTTCTTTCTCAAAATACCGCAAGCTTCCTTAGACCACATCGTACCCACATGCTATACTAACACATGTACTTTGCACAAGTAAATTGTTGATGAAATAAAAATATATTCTGCCTTCTTATTAGCTGGGACTAATTTCCTGGAGTTTAGTACACTTTGTCTCAAGTAAAAACGATCATTTGAAACAGCAACGCATCAGATCTTCTTCATACTGGAATCATTTCATACAGGACATCCTGATACTTGGCATTGAATTCTGACATCTCTTGGCCTTATTGCAGGATGCAACAGCTGTCTTCATGAGGAAACACTGGCCTGTGAAGAGAATGGTGTACTGTGTATTGCTACTGTGAGGGTGTAACATTGTTAACAGTGTGAAGAATTGTATCCATTTGATTAAAAAGAAAAATATTGTATATAATAACTACTGCCCTGAAACCTGTATCATATCCAATAAAGTTTTCAGCATGGTCTGACATAAGGTGTATTGCATTGTGTATTTTTTTATTTACCTCAGAATAAACTTATTAAAATGAATAACTTAAGGGTATGTGCATTTCTGTAAGACATTTATTGGACAAACTCATTAGAAGAAAATGTTTTCATCTCCTCAAGAACAAAGAAGCAAAACCTTTGTTGACTCTAGTAATTTATTAGATGCCTAACTTAAAACCATTTTAAAAAATCAGTTATCAGGTAACAGCCATTAAAGTGGCAGAGTTACAAATAGCTGAGAGAGTAAAAGAGTATTTTGAATATCCAATATATGGTGTATCCCGTAAAGTGATTTGAGGTCAGAGGTTTGGTATTTTTGGTATAATTCTTTCTTATTTTGTGCATCAGCTGTGCATCTTACGTCAAGGTAAAGGAGCATCCTGTCTTATCTATGAATTTTTTTTAAATGATTCAAAGAAGATTGTGATTGCTGTGATTTTAAGTACATAAATTTTATCCAAGATTATTATTTCTTCCAAAGCTCCAGCTTTTTTTTTTTTAAGCTCCTTAGTAGGTTTTCACTTTGATGGTCTAAAAGGAAAAAACAAAAGCATTAAGTGTGTCTGTGGTGTTTCCTGTACACAATATAGCAATGTGATTAGTCTTTTGCAAACTTGACACAAAAGCCACAGAATCCGTATTACTACATATCTTCTTCTAATGGGATGTTTTAATAATAAATTATCTGTTGTATAACAATAGATTGGACCACATGGTGAGAAACAAAAAAAAAAAAAACTAAGAAATGAAAAAAAAGTTATTTTCTTTATTTAATCTATAATTCAAAGAAATATAATTATTTAATATATAAGGACTGGAAGAAAATATAGGAAGGAATTTTAGCAGTAATTACACAGGTTCATCTTGTCACTGTTTTCATCCTCAACCCAAGCTGTAGGATGACTGAGGTACTTTCACAGAAGAAATGGGCTGACTTATGAAGTTATTTACAAAGTCTTGTACTAATTTGTGTCAGCACATGTCTCCAATGCCCTGTCTTTTCTCTCCACTGTGAGATAAGTAGTTTTTCTGCCATATCACCCTCCGCCCAGGATGAAAGTACACAGTGGAGGTACTAGGAAAAAATCTGGATATATCCGCTATAAAATAAATGGCATACATCAGAACTTATTATTTGTAAGGCCTAGGGCATAGGCACAACATTTGCTTTCCCATCCTTTGTGGTGTCTTTTTCACTTTTATAAAATTAATGTAATAATCCACAGGCTGATGTCAGGAAGAATTTTCACCGAAGAGAAGTGATCAATGAGGACTAGGGGTGACTTCTATTTTCTTCTTTAGAATAGTTATATTATTTGACTTGTTTTTAAATAAATGAGTATCCATTTTTAAATCAGGAAAAAATCAGGGTAAAAGGGAATATATACACATTGTAGGATATCTGAAAAACAGAAAATAATTTAAAAAGAGTCATAACACCAGAAATTGCTAACATCCTATTATCCTTCTCCTGGGCATACATGCTTATTTTTTACATATTTCTACTTTGATATGCTTGATATCACAGAGAACATGGTACCCTGTACCTTCTAAAAATCTTACATTCTCTTTTTAATTTTTCTTTCGTATTAAAATGGTGATAGCCATCAAATTCTTTCCCTCACTCTGGAGCTGACAACAAGAAGAAAAACTATCCCTCTCACATTCTCTCTAAGTTAATAATTATTATACACACATATATATGCTATACTAGAATTCTCCATAGTCCAGATGTCAAATAATTACTTTTTTTACCTACTTCTTCAAACAGGGGTGGGATGGGCCAGACACCAAGGAGTGGATACGGAAAGATGGGAAAGGTAGTCTCACTAAGTATAATAGCAAGTGTGGCCCCACTGATTATGCAAAATCAACTGGGTTATTTTATTAACAATCCTTGAAAAAGAAAGAATTTTTGCCAGAAACAAGAGCTGTCATCATTACATTACAAGCATTACAAACAAATGAAGACAGTGAAGGGGAAACAGAGGAACAAACAAAACACGAGGCATATAGAAAACACAGCAACATAGCTAATGTTACTCCAACCATATCAATAATTATGTTAAAGGTAAATGGTCTAAACACTCAAATCAAAAAGCAGAGATTGTCAGTCTGATAAAAGAATAAAGTCCATTCATATGCCCTCTAGAAGAGACAGACTTTAGATTCAAAGGCACAAATCAGTTGAAAGGAAAATGATGGTGGGAAAAAAATATGTCATGCCAAGAGGTACCATAAGAAAGCCGGAGGTGGCTGTATGAATATCAAACAAAATGAACTATAAGATGTGTACAATTCCAGACCTGGGAAAAGTCTAATTTTGTGAGAAAGAAGGAGATCCCTGGAATTTCTCAGTACACAGAAATCCAGGTTTATACTTGAGCTGAATTTGATGTCTTGCAGATTTTCAAGGACTCGTTGGTGGCTGAAATGAAAATTTTTGTGTGGATTAGAGCAGAATCATGGAGTCATTCCACTCTGAGAGTTGAGTCTTAAATTAGTGTGTAGAGTCCCTGACCTGCACAAATTCCAGTTACAATGGTCCAATTCCTCCCTTCTGGCAGGAATAATAGAACAAGCACCATTGTGTGTAGGCACCCAGGCTGCCAGCCCCTTCACAGATGAATGCAGTTTGGTCATGTGCCGATGCCCCAGTTAGTACTTGACTGGCAAGAACTGGCTTGAATTAATAAAAGCAGCATTGAAACATCTGCAGGTTTGGTCTTTAGCTTCCACTTTGCTCAGCTATTTTTTTTTATTTTTGTAGTATCTTTCAACCGAGCATGTGTGGCAGGAATTCATTTAGATACCACAATCCCAAATGACATTCCAAAAGCAAGAGTGGAAATGCCTCAACCTGGTGAATAAAGGATAGTATCCAGAATTGGTCATCAGACTATAATTAGTGGAGCTGGAACTTAGCCATGCTGGAGACTCTAACCGTCCTCGATGAAATGCCCAGGGCTCTTTAGTTTCACATGCTGAGTCTCTCATTTTCTATTTTCTTCCTTCCTTTACTCTCAGACTTTTATATTCTATTAGCACCCAAGTACCATCTGCTATTCCTTTTCATTCACTTTTCAAACCCTTCTTTCATTCCTACCCATTCTGCATACCTCATCATTATAAGGTGGGTAATTCGGCAAAGATTCCAATTAGTGTATTATTTGACAGCACAGCAGTTTTTCACCTTTTAAGATGGACCATATCTTCATGAATGAAGATTGTATGTTTAAATGCAAAGTCATTTGTATTCTGTAAGAGCTATAAGAATTGGCACATGTGAAGCAGGTAGTTTTGAATGGAACTGATGGGGCTGGGTGAAGTCTCCCATTTTTCTACAAGCAGAAGAAAAAAGGGAAGAAAATCAACATTTATTGCCTACATCTCACGTGCCAGGCAATTTTCTAACATGTTATTTCATCTTATCACTAACACTGTGGTGATATTATTATTATTTTTGTTTTACAGGTGATGTAACTGAGACTCGCAGGAGTTAAGGGGCTACTTCAAGGTTATAACGCTAGTAAGTGGTAATGTTGAAATAAAAACCAAGTTCTATCTGGTTCCAAAATAATTTCTCCCAACAGCAAGGATTTCAGAAGTCATGGGAAAAGAAATGAAAACACAGAGAGATGCAAAAGAACACACATCTATCTTTGTAATAACTGGCACATAGTAGGTACTCAGAAAATATTTGTTTATTATTGAATGAATGCAAGAATTGATAATCTGAGTAAAGTTTTATTTATCTGTATCTCTTTGGGAGGAAAACTATGAACATATAATATGGTCAATGAAGGTACTCAGAAAATATTTGTTTATTATTGAATGAATGCAAGAATTGATAATTTGAGTAAAGTTTTATTTATCTGTATCTCTTTGGGAGGAAACCTATGAACATATAATATGGTCATTAGTCATAGACTCATAGATTTGAAGGCAATTTAAAAGTCATCCAGTATTGGAAATTTCTTTACAACATCCTGATAGTATGACCCAGCCTATTTCAGGCTCTTCCAAGAGTGAGGTTTTCACCACTCCAGCTGGAAATCATGCTCTGCTTTTGAGAAGCACTAATTGTTTGAAAGCATGCTCTTGTATCTCAAATTCTAATATTAACTCTGTATTAACCAAAGTGTTAGTCCATTTATCTAAATTTTATTTAACCTATTAATTGTATCTTAGAGTATTGCATCCCATAAACTTACTACTTCTTGTGCAAAGTAACACTTAGTTTAATTTTCCTGTCTCCATATTATTTTAATATCTAAAATTGCCTCTCAAGTTAATGTCTGTCAATTTATTTTCCTTCTACCAACTGTCAAGACTCTCAGACGAGTGTTTTAACTTATCCAAAAAAAAAATCAACAAAATTGGAGATTAAGATATTAAGATCATTACAATATGATAAACTATTTTAAAAATCAAGACAACATATGACAGTGCAAACATAAAATACAACACAGCTATGATGCATTTTGCATCTAACAATCTTTTTTCATAGTGACAAGATAGAATTATGAGAGTTTATAAAATGAAAGAATGCATTTTACAAAGAATATATTAGCTCATGTATGGCACTGCCATAGGTCAAGAAATTAGTACCACTTATTTAAGATCTTAGATATAATGGTCAGCTCTTAGAAATCCTGATTCTCTTGGCCTTTTTGCTGGCCTTTGTCACAAGCCAGTTTGTTGCCCCTTCCAGAATGATATCTGTGTCCCAAGCTTGAAGAAGTTAGGTAGAAAGCCAATCCTTCTTTTTAAAAAATCAGAATTGTAAAACATTTCTGAGAATTCCTTCCTCCCAGCAGACTTCCACTTATACCTTGCATAATGGTGTTACATGACCATTCCACATTGCAAGGGAAATAGAATATTTAACTTCCAGCGTCTATAACAGAAGTAGGAGATGAGTTGAGTGAGTGCTCACTTCAGCAGCACATATACTAGAGATGAGTTGGGTGGGATTTGGTATTAAGTGATTAAACTCATAATGTCCACTTAAATGGTATTTCAGATATAATCAACATGATTACTATCAAGTTTATTCTTATATGAATGGAACTTCAGATGAGGAAGGATCTCTGAAAGCCTTTTCAACTCCAAAACTCTATGGAAGTACAAAGGAAAATTTAAAAATATTTTTCAGAATGATTTAACACATGTTCCTCATATCATGAATCTACACAGCATCTTTGTAAGGCTCATCTAACATTTAAAATTCTAAAACCATAATATTATTTTAAAATATTTAAGACTTTATTCATTTATAAAAATATTAATTTAACAGACATTTATTAAGTATCTACTGTATGCAAGTAATTTTATACCTGAAAACTGAGGAGTAGTCACCATTCCCCTAAAGAGATATCAAAAGATGGTTTTTATCTGAGGGTAATTTTTTCTGACAATTCTTTGGAAAATGCTTTTGGCAGAGTTTTGAGTTAAATGTGTTGACTCTCAAGCTCCGGTCTCTCTTTCTCAAGGAAGTCCTACTGAATGGCACACTATGATTTCTCTCTTCTCTAAATTCCTATGGTCTGTCCCAGTCCATATGGCACTAAATGACATTTTAGTTTTATACATACACATTTACGCATCTATACCTATTCCAGTCTCTTCTGAAGATAAAACTGGGCTCACATTAACAGTTACAAATATCCTTGGATATATCCAACCCTTTGTTCGTTGACCTGCAGTCTACCTATTCCTGGTCATTAAAAATATACCCCCTCCAATTCTTTCACGAATTCCCAAAGGGCTGTCTTATGTTCATGAGCACAACTTCTTGGTTATCAAGTGGTGTCTGCCATTTTCTTCCTCTAGTTCTTGCCAGTGGCATCTTTTGCTGATGGCATCCTCAATACGAAGGTACTGTGCTGTCTTCCCTTCTAAAATGGGGATGAGAATACCTTCCTTCTGCCTATATTTCTCTGATACACTTGTGGTCCCAATCCTTAAAAAAAAAAAGAAAGAAAGAAAGAAAGAAAAGACACGCTTTCTATCTTAACCAACCAACAGAAGCCAGGACAGACACTTTTCTGTAATCAAAGTTGTCCTCTTTCCAGATGCCAGACCTTGTTTTATCTAGCTCCTCCATTAGGGTAACTCCAATTATAAAGCTCCTCAAACTGAAAGCAGACTGACTCCCAGTGAATTCTCCCTTCGGTCCTCCAGACCTACACAGGCAAAGTCCAAGCAGGGGCCCTTGTTGCCTGAGCACGCCTTACCCTACAAGTCTCCTGTCAGCTTCCTGAGGGCAGGATGCTTTGTACTTCCGTTTTGCTCTGCGCCTGCTTTCTGTGCACTACTTAGCCACAATAGGTACTCTGTAAACATGTGCTGGATTGAATGTGACCAGACCTATTTAGCATGAAGAGAGTAACTTCTCTTGCTGCACAGAATTCAGAAGTTAGCTGAGGCAAAAATGAAAATGAATACAAGACTTTCCCAGAGATGTTGATGGAATTGCATTTGATGGCATTGTCAGGAAGGCATCCTGAACTGATAGAAATAAGAGAGGAAGAGGGGACTGCTCAGACATCCTAAGGCTACCTACTTCTCCAATGAGGCATTTGCATTATGTTTAAGTATTACTCCCACTGACTATAAAAGGAAACAACCATTCTCTTTAATCAATTTTTAAGGTCAAGTCAGGCAAATGTGCTTACATTGAAAGTGCCTTTTAAAGATGTAATTAAATATGAAGAATTAGTCTCTCTTCTTTCCTTTCCTAGACATTGTGGCATAAACATTGGCATTTTGTTTCCTTAACTCACTTCCTAAGTTCACTTCCCTCCGAGCTCTTTCCCCAGACGGTGTTTCTGTAGCCCAGACTTTACCCCACCTATCTCTCTTTCTATAAACATATTCTCTTTTTACTTTGGATTTTAAAAGTTTTTAAATCATGATGATTCAGATATTTACATACGGTAGTTTATCCTTTTCAAATCAGCAGTTCTACAGGTTGTGAAAAATGCACAAAAGCATGTAACCACCACCACAATCAAGATATAAAATGTTTCTATTGCCCTAAAAGTTTCCACATGCTCATTTTAGTCACTTTTCTCTCCTCGTCCCAGCCTTCTCAATGGGTCTGATTCCTGTCCATTTAGTTTTGCTTTTTCCAGAAGGTCATATCAGAGGGTTCATAAAGTATCTGCCTTTTGTATCTGCCTTTTCTCATTCAACATAACGTGTTTGTGATTTATCCATGTTCCTTATATATCAGTGTTTTCCCTTTTTACTGCTGAAAAGTATTCCATTGTATGGATGTATTTTGTGATTATGATATATTTATTAGTTAGTTTTTATTGTCTTTGAAACTTACAGGGTGGTGGCAGGAGGGGATTGTGATTATATTATAATTGGCTATTTTTGTTTTGTATTTCCTATGAGACAATATGGCTTTGAAAGACCATCATGCCTAGTACTCAACATAGTTATATGCCTTGTATTGCCTGAGTTGAAATGTACTCAGATTTTATAAGCTGCATGAACAACCTGATAAATGTATTTGATGCTTTCCTTATAAAGCAGTTTTGAAATACTGTATCTCAAAGTGTAATCTGGCCACCTAATAAAGAGAATGAACTTTGGAATAGGGGAGACTTGGGTCCACATGCCCACTCTGGCACTGAGAGCTGCACTTGCTTGGACAAGTGTCCTGACCTTGGCTTTCTAAGAATGAGCTTCACTCACACAGTAGAGAACATAATACCAGCCCATAAGTTGTGATGAAAAGCCAAAATAAGATAAATTTGGAATAATAATACATGTGGCATTCTTAGCACTTGTTATACAGTAAATAGTTATCTTACTCCCCTCTTCTCGGCTCCCTATCCTGAGTAGTCTCTTTGGTATATATGGATTTTTAATTTCTGTAATAATTTAGGGCAACAATTTAGGGCTTTTCCTTTAAATTTCAAATGACTTATTTAAACTATTTTAAATGGCTTGTTGTAATTCTCACTGTGGATGGCAATAACAAATGATTATTTTTTAGTCAAAAATATGCACATTTTCTTTTTCTTTTAAGATTTTATTTATTTATTTGACAGAGACAGAGATAGCAAGAGCAGGAACACAAGCAGCGGGAGTGGGAGAGGGAGAAGCAGGCTTCCCCTCGAGGAGGGAGCCCGATGTGTGACTTGATACCAGGACCCTGGGATCATGACCTGAGCCGAAGGCAGACGCTTAACGACTGAGCCACCCAGGCGCCCTGCACATTTTCTTTTTGCCCCAGTTTATAGAACATACATTTATATTCTAACCATGTAAAAGAGCAACAGCTGGTGTTTGTTTTGGTTCAAATTAAGTTATATATTAATGTACAGAAACTGACTATGGAACTGGCTGATCTAATCTTTTCTGATCAGCCTTGATGTTTGTCACTTATCTTCTTCATCCACATATTCACTCTGCAACCTACAACCCAAAGATGATAAATACAGGAAGTTCTGCTGCTTTGCTGCAAATATGGAAAGCCAGTAAGAGGAGCATATAAAGTAACCCTAATTTGGGAGGTGGGATGGAAACAGACTATAATCAAAAATGAAAGGCAACTTATACACAGTAATGTATAATGTACCAAGCAGATGTGTACGTATCTTAGATTCTCAGCCTGAGGCATTCAGTGGTTAGCTTATAGTATTACAATAACATTTCTTTGACTCAAGTCCTACTTAGAGATGTGTAGGAACCTCAGGCCTAAATCTTTCCTTCTGATCTTCTGTGGGTTACTAGAATGTATATCTCGCACATACCAATTAGCAGCAAAAGTGTCCTCTTGGCTCCTCTAATTACCATGATGGTCCCAACTTTCAACCTGGACTGCATGGCATGGTGTCCCGGTCATTGTGGTCTTCTCCTGCTCTTAGTGTTGATCACTTGTACGTGCTTAGTGGTTTGAGGAAGGAAAAAACTTTTCCCTCTACTCTCCTAGGTGTTATGGCTAGGGCCCTATGAATTATATGGGCAAAGAACAGATTAACAAGAAAAACAAAACAAGTTTATTAACATGTCCATCAAGCATACATATGGGAAAATCAGTGATGGTAACTCAAAGGGGTGGTTAGAATGTGGGGATTATATAGCATCTTAACAAAGAACAACAATTTTGTAGACAGATTACAAGACAAAGGAAAAGTGGTTTAGGCTTTTGGGGCAGCAAATAATGGAAAGATAAATATATGGAGAAACTCATGAAAGTTAAGAGCTAGTGGATAAGGTTTGTTATGTAGATTTCTCTGGTGCCCTCTCCAGGCCGGTATGAGTCTAGAGTTATCCCTGGTGATGAAGAATTGTCCTGACCTTCCTGGTAGAAAGGAAAAGGCAGAGAGATTTTCTTGTGTCTGTTTATTCTCTATTGCCTTTACTCAAAATAATCCTTATGTCAAAGTGGCATATCTTGGGGGGTGTACTCTGAACCCTTTTAGTGGCTTCTAACTTATAATCATTTCCTCCTCTGGTTCACGGTCCAGTAATGTTTCTATTGAAATGAGAATATTTACCACTCCATTCATGTTATAACTTAGCCAAAAAGTCTCACTATCTTTTACTCTATCACTGGAATGTTAGTACCATTTTTACCGTTTTGCTTTGTAATCCTTTTAATATCTACCCCCCGCTCCAGGATTTAGAATGGACACCTTGTTTTACTCAAATTAATCTTGCCCCTTAAAAACCTCTTGTTTCTTGGATCAATGTTTTACACCTTACCCTCCCCTGGGGGTAGTTCTTTTCCTGGAAGTCTCATAGCTCAAATGGATATATGGGTCTGCCAGACTAACCCTCAGTCTCTGTCTTGAGTCCTCAAGTTAGCTTGCCTTCTCTGAGTGCCTCCCCTGGGCCCTCTAGTTGAGGACACACAGATATGCATGCATACATGAGTACACATACACACACCCCTACACAACTGCATGTATTTTTAAAAACCTTTTAATATTATTTAAAAGTGTGCTAAGATATAAATATGTAATGCCAAGACATCAAATTGAACAACTTAAACATGTACAATTTATTGTATATCAGTTATACCTCAATGCAGCTGTTAAAATACAAATATAATCACTTAAAATCTTATACTTAAAAATATATATATAAACATATGGAAGGAGTTTGTGCTAGGGCTGGAGCTGAGTTTTAGTCATATATGTCATGTGGAATTAGGTAGTTGGGGAAGGAGAAAGCAGAGAATGGAAAAGAACAGAAGCCAAATTGCAAGGAAATATGATGGAAAAAATTTCTGAGCCAGACTCAAAAACAGAGCCAAAGGTCAAGAGGAAATAGTGTTTCTGGATAAATGTGGTAACTTGTTTGAACACTTTGTGACCCAGCTATTCTGGACCCAGCTATGCATCCTGGGGGGATTGGGGAGGGAAGAATGGCCACAGGTAAATCTGACTGGATCTTGTAATGCACTGGGGCATAAGCAAGCCTTCTGGGGATTCCATCTAAGAGAATGTCAGTCTAAGGGGAGGTAGCAGCCGCCTCATTTTAAGGCAGAGTCCCAAGCAAACCTGGCAACATGAAGCCTGAAGTCATCATAAGTTGTTGAAATGGAAAAGGATCTATGCCCATTTAGTGGTGAGGGAGAGCACGGGCCTCAAACAGCAGGGGCCAACAGCAACTAGCACTGATCTCCCAGTGCAGGTGTGGAAGTCATAACCCACGGACATAAGAAATAGTTCATGAGTTGAGAGCCTTAGTTATAAAAGTGGGAACAGTGAAAGGAGGACACTTGGGGGCATTTGCCTGAATGGGATCTCATCTGCACTCAGAGACTTGCAAGGCTGATGAGTTTCCGTTTATAACTGTGTGGAAGCCACTACCTCTGTGTCTATGTCATGGGCCACAACTCCAAGAAGAAAATGAACTACATTACCACACTATACCATGTGAAAAATGTATGGTTTTATAGACTTGAAAAATGTTAGTGCTCCATGAATTTAAGCCTTGAAACATCTTCATTTACCTTTAGATCTAGAGGTTTTTGATAGAAGAAACTACTTTCCACATAACTGTACTTTTATAAAGGTTCATATGGAGAATCTAAAGAAAATGTGCCTAAATATTCTTTCATTACATTAAATGGCATAAACTGGACCAAACTTCCGTATTCTCTGCTTGTATATCTCATATGATTTCATCTATAGCAAGACTCTGGAGATAATATTAAGTAATGAGATTTCAAGCTCACAGAGGATAGCCAGGTAACATATTGGTTCCTACCACAGTGCTTAGACTATTATTTTGCACATGGTAGGTATGTGTTAAGTAAATGAATAAATGACAAAAGTGATGTTTTTGCAAGATTCTCAACTTAATCCAAGTGAAGGATCATGTTAGAAATTATAAAAATGTAAGAGGGAAAGAGAGGTAAGAAGTCTGGAGGAGAATTATGCAAAAAACTTAAAAACAAATACTAGAAGACCATAAGATGGACCAAAGTTTGTGAGCCAGGAATAAAAGTTTTGCTTTCTTATATAGCATAATAGAAGACGTAGAAGCAGAAAAGATTTAATGATTAAGACTAAGATGCCTGGCAAAACCTAAATTCCTAATCTTCTGAGGCTCTCCCATCTTCACTGATTTCATTCTTTTGATGTGTAAACAAAGCTCATTAACCTGACAGTCAAATAAATCCTAATGGCAAAATTGGCTCTGTTTGACTTTTTAATGTTAAACATTTGAAATGTGTTTCCATCTAGAAGGACAGACTCCAATCTAACTGGCACAATCAAAATTACTTCAACTAAAACAAGAGTTACCGTGATTCATAGGAGGCAATGTTAAATTGCAAAATGGTTGAGAAAGGAGGGGTCTCGGCTTCAGAAAAAAATAAAAGCTACCTGCAGAATCAAAGATTGTGTATTCTTGGCAGAGGACTTAAGAAAAAAAATTGTCATTGTGAGTGGTCTTATAAATGTGTCAGACTGAAGAAGACCATGTACTGAGTTAAAATTAGGTCTCATAGAATCAAGGCTACAGACGTGCCATGGACACTAAAGGCACTTGAAGTTTGAAGATAGAGGGCCATGGAAGTGATGAAGAGTTAAAGAGGAAGTAAGTCCACAGTGAGGAGAATGGAGCAGGTACAGGCAGGGAGGCAAAGCCAACAACTCACACCATTGCCTAAAGTTGTATAAAATGATCTGTGCTCTTGCCTTTTCCAGTCTCCATTTTAGGTCCCTGAGGCCAGGCTGTAATTAATTCACATCTTTGGGTTCTTTGAAATTTCCTCATATCCTTTCAGTTCTTTGACTTAGGCTAGTTTAAGTAAGATTGCATTTTCCTCCTTGAAAAATACAGTCATTTCTTTCTATATCTCTAACTGAAACATCCAAGTTTTCCAGAGACAGCAGAGTAACAAATAACCATACAGCTGGCTTAATCCATCATATGACACATTTCTTTAAAAAAAAAAAAAAAGCAACAACAATAAAAAACAAAATAAAATCCTGAGGTTCATGTGAACAACGTTTTCCCCTCATTGAGCTTGTCCATGTTCTAAGAGATAAACTTCCTAACTTCTCCTTTTCTCTGGTTCATCTTAATAATTAGGTGTTAGTTGAATAAATGTGTTTATTCATTAATGGAAGAAATATTTACTGACCACCAACTAGGTGTCAGGCCCTGTTTTGGGGACTGTGAGTAAAGTTAATGAGACATGGTCACTGTCCTCAAGGATATTCAATAGGAAAAATAAAAAGAAAATATTAAGAAGACACCAGGGAATTTCATGGAATGAGCAGTCAGATCTCTCAAATGACTAGAAACAGAAAACAGAGAAAAGGAACAAAGCAATCTCTCTCACTCTTTCCTTCTCTCTCTCTCTCTAATTTATTCATGCCTCAGTGTCTTGGTCTCTCCCTTCTGTTTTCTATGAAAAGTTACTAATTGGCTTTTTCTATGCTCATTTAAAAAATGGCTGCCCCAAGTGAACCTGAATTCCTAGTCCATGTGGCCAGCAAAGACCCTCTAGAATCTCTGTACCCTGAATACAACTCCCTAGTGTCAGGTGTCTCTCTGTATCCCTAGGAGGCAAGGTGACTCCCAGAGGGAAATCATGGCAAACTCAGAGAGCAACCTGTGGGCAGAGCTGGCTGATTGTTCTGCATGTCTGCCACACACATGAAAACAAATAAGGACAGTTAATCCTAGTAGTGCTAGAACAGAAGTATGAATAAAATGCATAGATGAATTGATGGCTCCAGGGACCTGGGGAACATAGAACTATTTTAGTTTTGTTTACTTGTTTTGTTTTTAAGTTGGAAGTGTCTGGACATCATGCAACTCAACAGGTGCCGGGAGACCTGTGGGTGAGTCAAACGCAATGGATTCTGAACTTTACTCAGTCTTGTCATGGATTTACTGGGTAACATTTGAGGAGTCATTGGTTATTTCATTGCAAATTTTCCAGGAGTAACATAGAATTTCACATTCCGTACCCTTTTTAGGTCTAGGGAGAAGAATGTAGAACTCTTCAGAAATTCAATGTAGTAATTATTTTTAGGAACTATTTGCCAGGTACAGGACTAGACACTTGTGATGTAAACATGTAAGATTTCAGAGATCCAACATTTAAGTGAGAAGGCGGAGTATATACACGTTACTAAATTCAAGTCATATCATAATACATACAAAAGAAAGAGTTTTGGTAAGAGAGATAGCAGAGGCAGGTTGAGGTTCAACTGGGACCTTAAACACTAAGGTGCTTGAACTTCATCCTGTAGACTTCCAAAGATTTTCAGCAAATCAATCCTGCATTTTGGGAAGAGAACTTTGATGGTATAGAGTGGATCGGAGACAGGAGAGGAGAAAGCACAGAGAGATTGCATAGGAGACTGACATTGTGAGGAAAGACCAAAAGGGCTTGAACTAAAGAGAGTAGCAATACACACAGAAAGTTGAAGATGGAAATGTTAGGGATAAGGACAAATTTTTTTAAATTTTATTTTATTGTGTTACGTTAGTCACCATCAAGTACATCATTAGTTTTTGATGTAGTGTTCCATGATTCATTGTTTGCGTATAACACCCACTGCTCCATTCAATACGTGCCCTCTTTAATACCCATCACCGGGCTAATCAGTCCCCTCACCCCCCTCCCTTCTAAAACCCTCAGTTTGTTTCTCAGAGTCCATAGTCTCTCATGGTTCATCTCCCCCTCCGATTTCCCCCCTTCATTTTTCCCTTCCTACTATCTTCTTTCTTCTTCTTTTTTTAACATATAATGTATTATTTGTTTCAGAGGTACAGGTCTATGATTCATCAGTCTTACACAATTCATAGTGCTCACCATAGCACATACCCTCCCCAATGTCTATCACCCAGCCACCCCATCCCTCCCACCCCCCACCACTCCAGCAACCCTCACTTTGTTTCCTGAGATTAAGAATTCCTCATGTCAGTGAGATCATATGATACTTGTGTTTCTCTGATTGACTTATTTCGCTTAGCATAATACCCTCTGGTTCCATCCATGTCATTGCAAATGGGAAGATTTTGGGTTTTTTTATGGCTGCATAATATTCCATTGCATATATATACCACATCTTCTTTATCCATTCATCTGTTGATGGACATCTTGGCTCTTTCCATAGTTTGGCTATTGTGGACATTGCTGCTATAAACATTGGGGTGCACGTGCCCCTTCGGATCATTACATTTGTATCTTTGGGATAAATACCCAGTAGTGCAATTGCTGGATCATAGGATAACTCTATTTTCAACTTTTTGAGGAGCCTCCATACTGTTTTCCAGAGTGGCTGCACCAGCTTGCATTCCCACCAACAGTAGGAGGGTTCCCCTTTCTCCCCTTCCTTGCCAACATCTGTTGTTTCCTGACTTGTTAATTTTAGCCATTCTGACTGGTATGAGGTGGTATCTCATGAGGTTTTGATTTGGATTTCCCTGATGCCAAGCGATGTTAAGCACTTTTTCATGTGTCTGTTGGCCATTTGGATGTCTTCTTTGTAGAAATGTCTGTTCATGTCTTCTGCCCATTTCTTGATTAGATTAGTTATTCTTTGGGTGTTGAGTTTATTAAGTTCTTCATAGATTTTGGATACTAGCCCTTTATCTGACATGTCATTTGCAAATATCTTCTCCCTTTCTGTCGGTTGTCTTTTGGTTTTGTTGACTGCTTCCTTTGCTGTGCAAAAGCTTTTTATCTTGATGAGGTCCCACTAGTTCATTTTTGCCCTTGCTTCCCTTGCCTTTGGCGATGTTTCTAGGAAGGAGTTGCTGCGGCTGAGGTCAAAGAGGTTGCTGCTTGTGTTCTCCTCTGGGATTTTGATGGATTCCTGTCTCACATTTAGGTCTTTCACCCATCTTGAGTCTATTTTTGTGTGTGGTGTAAGGAAATGGTCCAGTTTCATTCTTCTGCATGTGGATATCCAATTTTCCCAGCACCATTTGTTGAAGAGACTGTCTTTTTTCCATTGGACATTCTTTCCTGCTTTGTCGAAGATGAGTTGACCATAGAGTTGAGGGTCCATTTCTGGGCTCTCTATTCTGTTGGGATAAGGACAAAATTGATATGGTGTGGTGGTGGGGGGGACTGGTGGTAGCCCTGAGGATGGAAAGCAGAGGATCCTAGTTTAGGTGATTGTACATGGAGGAATGAGACAAACAAAGAGCTGGATTTAAAGATACAAAGAGGTCAGAGAGAACGCTGGGGAAAATTCATCTGAGCCTCCTACCCAAAAAACTCCAGCCTAGAGTTAGAAAGAGAAGAATGGAGAGGCCTCACTCCATCCCATAGTATTCTCAGAATGTGGCCCCTGGGTGTCTCAAGATCCTTTTGTGGTTGGTAGATCAAAAATATTTTCATACTAATATTGAGACATTATTTGCATTTTTCACTGTGTTTGCATTTGCTCTATGGTGCAAGAACAATGATCAGTAAGAGTAATCACTGCATTCGTCACCACTGGACACTCATAGAGAAAAAATGAGAGGGAGAGGGCAAGGGGAGCAGTGGAGAGAAAGGAAGGAGGAAGTATGGGAGAAGAGGACAGAGGAGGGGAGGGGAGGAGGGAGGGAGAGAAGAAACCAGGAAGGAGGAAAGAAGGAGGGAAGAAGGGAGGGAGGGAGGAGAAAGATAGTTTTACTTAAGAATGTCCTTGACAGGGCACCTGGGAGGCTCAGTCAGTTAAGCGTCCAACTCTTGAGTTTGGCTCAGGTCATGATCTCAGGGTCATGAGATCACGCCCCACATTGGGCTCCATGCTGAGCTTGGAGCCTGCTTGGGATTCTAGCTCTCCTTCTCCCTCTGCCCTGAAACATACTCCCCCCAATTTGTGCTCTCACGCATTCTCTCTCTGTCAAATCTCTTAAAAAGAGAGAGAGAGAGAATGTCCTTGACAAAGCAGGAAAAATTAACTACCTTTATTAAATCTCAACTCTTCAGTACATGTCTTTTAAATATTTTTCATGAGTAAACCTGGTAAAACACATAAAGCATTTGTGTTGCACACTGAAATAGGATGGTTGTCTCAAGGATCCGTAACCTGAACTAGCCACGTTTTTCATGGAACACCAGTTTTACTTGAAAGAACAGTTGAGAGACAAACTATGATTATTCAGTCTTGGGTATTGTATAGAAATTTCTCAAAAATGAATGAAGTGGGCCTTTCATTTCACATAGAACAACTGATAGTATGTGCTGCCAATGATAAAATTCAAGTTTTCAAGTTAAAATTGAAATTTTGGAAAATGTGTATATGCCAGCATGAGCTTGACAGGTTCCCAATATATGAAGACTTTTCTGATGAGATAGGTGATGATATGATTTTTTTGATATTGTGTACTGAAATGTATCAACAATTAGAAAATCTGCATAACTCAGTGAACCAATATTTTCCAAATGATCAATATATGATGCGACAAAACTTTGTGTGGGTGAAAGATCTACTCAAAGTGCTCAATAGACCAATGAATTTTAATGCACAACATGTTGGAGGAGGTTATCAGGAGGATGTGACAGCTGGTTGGCCTTCAATTTGGACCTGGGTAATTGGAAGCTCCTTATCTCCTCCCCTGTCCTTGAAATGTAGGTTCTGCCTACTGTTCCCACATTAGTAGCCACTTCAGGGACACAGCTTTGAGAAAGTAATATGTTACTGAGACTATCTGAACTGTATATATGACTGAACCCTGCCTGTTAAGGGCTCTACATAAACTTGAGATTCTGGCAGCAGTGTGGAAATTCACTCATCTTGTGGCCACTCCAGACAAACCTAGAATATAAATTCCCTTGCTTATTAAAACTGCAACCCCCCAATAGGAAGAGGTCTGCCTCTTTCTCCTCTCTCTCCTTGCCCTCCATGTGTGAAGGCCAGTTTCAGATTTCAACCCCAGGAACTCCCGAGGTTGCAAATCAACACTAGGATAAGAAAAGTTTATTGATGTGGTTTCAGATTCCCCATTGGAACTAGTCTTTAAGAAACTACCACTTTTTGAGTTTGGGGGCAGTATCAGGAATATCCACAATTGTGTCCTGTTTTTTCTAACTACCAGATTAATTCCAAATTAATATAATTTCACTGAAACTACCTATCCCAAGAGATTGGATGCAGGAGCAGATATGAGAAATCAAGTGTTTATTTTTTAAGCCAGACATTAAAAAGATTGGCAAAATTGTAAGACAATGCCATTCTTCTCAGGATTTTCTTTATTTGGGGAAATATAGCTATTTTTTGTACACTTTTTGTATTTACATTAACACATAAGAGCCTTATTGTTGAATTAATATATAAATATTAGAAAATGTATCTGTTTCGGGCGCCTGGGTGGCTCAGTCGTTAAGCGTCTGCCTTCGGCTCAGGTCATGATCCCAGGGTCCTGGGATCGAGTCCCACATCGGGCTCCCTGCTCAGTGGGAAGACTGCTTCTCCCTCTCCCACTCCCCCTGCTTGTGTTCCTGCTCTTGCTATCTCTCTCTCTGTCAAATAAATAAATAAAATCTTTAAAAAAAAAAAAGAAAATGTATCTGTTTCAATTTCTTACATGATAAACACGGGTAGAAATAATCCACATAAACAAAAGTTCTTTGGGATCCTCCATATTTTTTCCAGCTTTAATAAGGTATAATGGACAATTACAATTTGTATATATATATAAGGTGTACATCATTAGGTTTTGATATATATATATATACATTGTGATCTGATTATCACAATCAAGATAATTAACATATCCATCACTTCATACAGTTACCATTTTTTGTTTTTGTTGTGAGAGCACTTAAGACCTCTCTTAGCAAATGTCAAATATACAATATTATTAACCGTAGTCACCATGCTGTACACTAAACACCCAGGATTTATTCATCTTATAACTAAAAGTTTGTACCCTTTGACCAACATCTCCCAACATTTCCTCACCTCTAGCCTCTGGTAACCACCATTCTAGCCTCTGTACAATGAGTTGGCTTTTTTAGATTCCAATGTAAGTGAGATCATACAGTATTTGTCTTTCTCTGGCTTATTTCACTTAACATAATGTCCTCCAGGTTCATCCATGTCATTGCAAATGGTAAGATTTCCTTCTTTTTTATGACTGAATAATATTCCATCATCTTGTTCCTTGCACACAGAGCTGAGTGACCACAGTGCCCCAAGCATGGTTGCTGAGGAGGTTCCTCATCAAGGGCAGTATGGCTGGGGGCACCATCTACCTGGTGTATGACCAGGAGCTTCTGGGGCCTAGTAGCAAGAGCCAGACTGCCCTTCAGAAGTCTGAGGAGGTAGCCCCCCCCACCCCTCAGCCATGGACCAGTTCAGCCAGTACATGTATGAGCAGACCAGTCTGAAGATACCCCAGCTCCCAGTCCCTCCAAAGTTTAACTCTCACATCTGCAAGTCCTGGAATTCAGGCATCATTATGCTGATGTTGGCTCTCTCGGTGGCCCCATCCAAGGTCCAGGGGTACTCCAAGGAGGTCCGGGGATACCTGATGGAGCAAACCAAGTAGCCTGTCAGAGGAGGCCACCTGCCCCAGTTAGGAACAGAGGCAGAGGCACCATAGACCTGGAAAATCCAGCCTGGGACTGGGACCCCACTCCAAGAGCAGCTCCCAGCCTTGTTGGCCAAATAAAGGACTTTGGAAGTGTTAGAAAATATATACAATATTTCACCATCTTTTTATCCATTCATCTGAGAGATTCTCAATAATTTTAAGTGTAAAGGCCTCCTTGAGACCAAAGATTTAAAAAGCCCTGCCTTAATCTTATTTCCTCAGGATGTGGTGTCCAGCACAGTTATACCTAAGCAGAATAGTTCCCAGGAAGATTAAGGCATGAGTTCTCAAACTGTTTGGTCTCAAGAACCCTTTCTACTTTTAAAATTAATGTGGGGCAGGAGTCGATTCTTTGTTTCTTGAACTTTGAAATTTTTGCCTGCTCTGGAAAAATATAGCTCCTGATTTATTCTGTACCTCATGCCAGCATAATGTTAATTTGTCCAGTTCTGAGCACAAAAGCAAAGAAGGGTGCATTTTCCTCTCCAGCACCCAGAGACAAAACACAGATTCCTGTCTCACATGAAGGGAGCTATACTGCCTCCCAAACAAGGGTCGGTTCCAAACACTTACTCACATTTCAGTGAGTCAGAAGGAAACAGACAGATATTCATCTCCCTGAAACCTGGCTGACTTCCTGCAAGAAGGCTGTGAGGAGAGGCTAAGTTGGTGTCAGGGTTAGTGAATGGCCACCTAAGAGCTCTCAGGTGATATCTGGAGTCTTAGTAAGCAGGTGAGTACCATAGACAGGTCAAAAAAAAAAAAAAATTCCTTCAAGTGTGTGTCAGGATTAGTAAGTAGAATTAGTAAGGGACAGATTAAGAAAACAGGAAAGAACCAGGGGCTATCCATTTTGAATTCAAAGGTATTGAGTTTATAGTCATGGTGCAAAGCAGTAACATCTGGTGAATATCAATTTAGTGCTTTAAGACTCCAGCCTCAGCTATGGTAAAGGAGAGCATTTGATTTTTACCAATTAATTAAGTCCTTCCACCATGAACCACTTTACTTGAGTGGCAGTATCCCAAATATTCCATAGTGCTCATACTAGCTGCTCCATAAATATTTGGAATGGTGATAATAATAATGATTAGTCTAATAGTTCCTTAAGTTTAATTTATTAAAACATTGGATTATTTCATAAAAGTGGTCACTGGAAGAATTCTGGTTTCAGCAACGTGCTGGGAATTTGTGGGTGAACTTTTGGAGGAAAAATCAGATTTAAAGAAAAGAGAATATCCTGGGGCACCGGGGTGGCTCAGTCGTTAAGCGTCTGCCTTCGGCTCAGGTCATGATCCCAGGGGCCTGGGATTGAGCCTCGCATCGGGCTCCCCGCTCGGCAGGAAGCCTGCTTCTCCCTCTCCCACTCCCCCTGCTTGTGTTCCCTCCCTCACTGTGTCTCTCTGTCAAATAAATAAATAAAAAAATTTTTTTTAAAAAAAGAAAAGAGAATATCCTATTTCTTAGGTTGGTAAGTAAAAATCTCAGATATGGTTACAGAATGTCCTTTTTTCCAGATCTGAAACTCAAATAATGGAATAAAATGGTCATGGTGTAATACAAAAAGGAAGAGTCACAAGTTCATATATGGGTTCTCACTCGTCTCTGTGTCTTGAAGTAAATCGCTTAAACTTAGTAATCAGATCAGCTGCTTAGTATCTTGGAGGAGAGGAATGAATGAGGATTTATCACACACACACACACACACACACACACACACACACACACACGGTGCTTTTGCAACAGGTCTTGCTTAAATATACCTCGGATAATCATAACTTGTGAGCAGATCTTCTTTCCTGTCGAGTTTGTTTCTAACCTGGTCATTCTGCACTTATTTTTGTCCGTTTCTCCACCCACTTGAGAAAAGCAGAGAGAGCCACGCACGGCGCCACCCGTAAAAGCGTGGCTTTGGGCTCGCGGCGCCCCCAACCCCCCCCCCCGCCCCTTCCACCTCTGCTTGGAGCCTGGAGCCACGAAGGGCTGCAGAAGGGCCAAGGTTCTCCGGGGGACCCGGGTTCCCTGCGGGCGGGCGGGCGGCAGGCCGGCCGAGAGGGGCGGGGTAGTGACAGGCCGGCTCCCGCCCGTCGGATGTGCCCGGCCAGTCTGGTGCAGGGCAGGAAAAAGGCCAGGCTCGCGGACCCCAGCCCCGCGGCCTCCGGGTTCCCCCAGGCCCGGGCCGGAACCGCGCGGGGGAGTTCAGGTGTGGTTTCCAGGGGTGTGGTTGAGCGCAGGTGCCCGCGGGGCGCAGGAACTGGGCTCGGTGGGGCGGGGCCGGGGCAGATCCGGTGTTTGCCGTGGCCGAGGGGCGGGCCGGGGCGGGCCTTGGCGTCCCAGGAGCTGCCAGGCAACTTTTCCCTGCCCTCACCCCGGCGGGCGAGAGAAGCTCTCGGGACGGCTTCTGGAGTCCCTCCGCAAACCGCGAGCAGCTACCGTCCCCCCGCAGGCTCAGGATGCGTCCAGGACGGACAGGGGGCGCGCCGTTGCGGCTGGTGTTAGTGCTCAGTCAAGGTAAGCGAGGAGTTCGCTCTCCAGCAGCTGCCCGAGGGACCTGCGCGGGTCCCTGGGGCAGGAGGGAGGAGTTTTGCGGGATGAGGGGGCAGGCAGCGCGCCTCTCTGCTCGGATTCCACGTGGCCCTAGGCTCCCAGCCATCCAGAGCCGGAGAGAGAGAGACTCCCCACATTCCCTCCCTCCCCCGCCTGGTGTCCCCATAAGGCGTGTCTCACCCTGTCTGTGAAGCACCCTTCAAAGTCAGCTCCTGCGCGCTTTGGTTTTAGACACACGTGCACGCACACACATGCACAGAGGGAGTGGAGACTAAGGCGACTGTCCTGAAGATGGAGAGTCCTGCAGCCCGGCGTAGACAGCAGGTGCCGCCCGGGACCCACACCAGAGGGTTCTTCGGGTCCCGGGAATCCGGTTCTGGGAAGCAGCATGCACCACCTCAGCGCCATACCCGGTGGCTTTGCAGGAGCCTGGGAGCCCGAAATGCTTGTTTTTCAACCCGAGGGTGTGAATTATGCTTCCATTTCTTCAGGCTGCAGCACGGATGTTTCTAGCCTTAGAGGACATAGAAAAACCTAGTGCCTCTTAAATACTCGGCAGAAGGGAATTCTTCCTTCCAAGGGAATTCTTCCTTCCCTTCTGCCTTCCTCTAATTGTTGTAACGTTTCTGTTCAACTTGATATAAACTTAGGCCAGGAAAAGTTCTTTTTACTTTCTTGATCATAGCTGCTGCCAACAAGAGAATTAAGTAAAGCGGTGAGAGTGAGGCCCACCCATCGCCTTCTGCACTAAGTTGTGCGACCCTCATCCATCAAGTGTACCTTCTCCAGACCTTTTCCAGAGCCTAGTGTGTGCTTACTGTAAGAACTTTAGTTTACTGGGAGGAAGGGGGCCACATTTGTATTTTGTAGTTTGAACAGCTATCAAAACAAAAAAATGGTCTCTGATTTTCAAGTGTTTTTACAAAGAATATAAATATTTCCTAATACATATAAATATTTCCTATTCCCCTTTGAGGCGTTTAGCCAGGTTATTCTTTATTATGGAAGAAACCTAATCCAGATAACCCTGTAGCATTTTCTCCCAGTCTGAGATAATAGAGAAATAGCACCACTATCCCCAACCCCAGCAGAAACTAGGCATCATTAGGTTTTCTGTCCAACCCTTTGTGTGGTGCTTCGTGGATATTCTGTGCTGGTACCCAAAGAGTGTGTTTTGAGGGACCATCAACCCTAATCTAGGGGTTTCAAATAAAGTTGGATTCACGCTGAAAATCAGTCCCTGGAACACCACGACCTTCCCAAGAACTAATAGACATTTAAATCCAAGGTTTATATCTCTCTTTAATTACCCATTATTAACAGAAGCAATGGAAACATAACATCATTTTCTTTTTTTTTTTTTTAAGATTTTTATTTATTTATTTGAGAGAGAGAGAGAGAATGAGAGACAGAGAGCACGAGAGGGAAGAGGGCAGAGGGAGAAGCAGGCTCCCTGCCGAGCAGGGAGCCCGATGTGGGACTCGATCGTGGGACTCGATCATGGGACTCGATCGTGGGACTCGATCCCGGGACTCCAGGATCACGACCTGAGCCGAAGGCAGTCGCTTAACCAACTGAGCCACCCAGGCGCCCCAACATCATTTTCTTATCTTTGAAGTGTTGAGGCTTGTTTTTTAAAGAGCAGTGAGAAATACTTTAGTGGAATGTGTTGCTGCAAGGCATGAAGTCAGGTATAGAGGTTTTTAACCTGGAGGTAGTTAATAAGGACAAATCAGTGCAAGCAAGCAGAGGTGATTTAAAATGACATCTGTAAAAATGATTTTTTAATATTTATTCCTTCCTTCTGTTCCAGTTATTTGCATACTCAAGAAACAAATTTTCTCTAAATTCAGGATGATCATAATCAAGCTTGGGCATTTATGATATCAATCCAGGTTCCCAGAGAAGCAACATCACTTTCTGATACCATGAATATCCCAAATTAACAAAGAATAATTAAATCTCGAGGTCAGTGATAGCTGAAGTTTTTTGGCATTACCCTACGTATGTAAAATTTTTGAGTATTCATCATTACTATACACATACATATATGTTTATAAATTATATACAAGTACAACTGTGTAATATAAATATTACAAATATAAATACCAAAAATGAGAATGTAAAAAGCATATGTGTATGTATGTGTGTTTATACATCTCACATCCTGTCCAGCATACATGCCAACCACTGTGGAAACTTAAAACCCTCAAATCTCATTTTAACATTTAGAGTCAAATTTACTTTCTGTAAACCTTCTCATGGGTGTTTAAGAGAAAGCAGTGCTCAAAGTTCAGTTTCCTCTTTATCACCTTGCATTGATCACTCCTTGGTTTAAGTGCTTATAGTCATTGAAACGGTAACTGGCAGATGAAGGATGGAAGAGAAAGGCCATAAGGGGCCTAGATCATTCATAATCTAAATGATAGGTCCATAGCGGAAAGGAAAATGGAATTTTAAAGTGCACAGTGACACTTATATTCTCCATTGTGCTGCCAGACCACAGATAATCCTCATCTTCTCTCCCTGCCCCAGAGTCTTTACCGAATACTTTCAAATCCTCTCCCTCACTCTCTTTCACAAGCTCATCTGTTTAGCCCAGTCCTTGGTGTTTTGACTTCCATCTGGGATCATTGTCTTCATTCTCCCAGTACTCTCTGGGCCAGTTCCCCACTCAAGTCAGAATCCCCAGCCAGACTCCTCTTCTGGTTCCGGATCAGTATTTCCATCCGCTACCATCTCCACCCAGATGTCAAATAAGCATGAGCTCAGTGCGTCCTCAACTGAAGTCAAAACACCTGCCCTCTAGAATTCTCTCCTGTCTTGTCTGCTGTTGGTTACAGGGCAGCAGCATTCGCATGCAAACACGAAAACCAGAAATCTTCTCCCTTGTTTCAACTTGACAGCCTATCTCCAAGTTCTGTCCATCTTCCCCACCTTATGCAACTTCTGCCACCACCCAGTTCAGGCCCTTTCTTTCTTTGTGTTTGGACAACTGTAAACTGGTTTTCCTGTTTTTATCTCTTATCCCTCTGCTCCATTCTTCTCGTGGTCACCAGCATTATCTTTCTAAACACTTATTTGTATCCAATCAACCCCTTGCTTCAAAAATTCGGTGGCTCTCCATCTCCTGTCAGAGTGAAGTCCAGATTTCTTGGCCTGGCCTAAAAAGTCCTTCACCATCTGGCTGCAGTCTGTCCTGCCTATTCTGGCTTTTTCTCTGCTACACTCCTCATGCACACATATCAACGCAAGTACACATACTGCACATAGGCATGGGCATGATGCACATGCCCCAAAGCCGTGGAGATACACCTATACACCCTTCTGTGTTCTGACTGCACTTGATCAGACCATATTTAGTGTTATTTTCCAGACTATTCCCTTTGCCTTCACTGCCTTGATGCTTTTTCCCTTTTCCTCTTACCCCTTTGCAACTCACCATTGCCCCAAGACAACCCCAAGCAAAATTATAAAGTAGGGAAGTTTTTTCTTTTATGACTAAAAGGGAAGTCTGAGGTCATCTCTCATTTCTGGGACTGACCCTAAACTGCCTCAGCACCTCCATGGCCATAAACCACCATCTTATAAAGTAACTCCCCACCCCATGGCTCTCCAGCTACACCTGCCCAACCATGACTATGCTTTGCTCCCTTAAGTCCTGGTTCATGAGCCTCTGTTTGATTTAAATTCAGGCACTGGGGCTCAGGATCAGTATTTAAAAGCAATTATTCAAACATTTCTTATGTACAGCCAGATTTGAAAGTAATTGCTTAAATATTAGGGCTGTATCTCATCTTTCCTAACAAATTAAAATTCCAGTATTGCCTGTTCCACCTTGTTATGAGATGACCTCCAAGACAGGTAGGTTTCAACATCAAGAATCAGTGAATGCGTCAGTTCAAATGAATTCCCTCTATAGTGGGTGATGACTATTCCTGTCTAAATGTGCTAATGGCCATGGGCCTATTAAAAGGAATAAGCCTGTGAATGTAAAGAGATGAGCTTCCAATGATGGAATTTTAGACATTTAGCAAAATAAAGGCACAAATTCAAGTCAGTATATCAAAAATAAAGTATTTCAGGAAGAATGGGGAAAATATCGGGGACCAAAGTTATCATCCTGATGTCGTGTGAATGTTCCCACTTAAGTTAAAAGCTTTGGTTTGGACTATCAGCCTTGCTTAGCTTGGGATGTTACTGAAAGATTCAGCACAGCATAAAAGAGAAGGAACCACAGAAGGCTGTCATTCTAATTGGCAAGTCAAAGATAGGAGGGGTTTTGTGGGGTTTTTTTTTTTTTTTTTCATTTGTTATGGTGACTAATGATTTACCTGAACACACAGAAGAATATCTCTCTAAAAAGAAGACTCTTAATACTGTAAATCCTGAAACAAGAGATTCTGTATGTGAAAATGATTCCTATGATGGCCCTTCAGATGATCCATAGGTGCTTTGTTCATCTGGCTATAGTGAATTCCATAAAACTAGCATTTGAACATATTTTTATGCAGTAACTGTTTCATGGAAGGCAATGTGCTAGGCTCAGCCATAGGAAACTTGAAACATGGTCCAGAGAGTTTACAGTCTATTTGGAAACAAGTCCAAACATGAGGGAGGGACACTGTCTCAGCCCCTGGAAGATACCTAGCCAATTTCAGCCCCTGCCCTCCTCCTTTCTGACAGAAGTTCGGTGACTGCCTCCTAGTCGGAGCAGCTAAGAGAGCGGGGCCCTCAAGGGGCTTGCACTGGGCCATTCCTAGTTGTCCCATGCTTCTCTCCAGTGTCTGATTTAGACATGGGCATGTGATGGCAATGAGATATGGAGGGAGATATGCTTGGAGACTTTTGGGAAAGAATTTTTCATTCTTAAGAGAGATACTGGATAAGAAACATACTGCCAGGGTCTAAAGGTGAAGCTTGGGATAGCTGTAGCCATCTTACAGCCATGATACTAGCTAGCTTGAGGATAAAGCCAGTACACTGGCCCAGGGGAAAGATAGAAAGCAGGCCCTTGATATGGTCTTTGAGTTTCTGAATTATTGAAATTTAGAGCCCTCTCTTTGTGCCTAAAAAAATGTCTGTATAATTTAAAACTTGGTTATGTTGTTTTCATCATATTGTGTTGTTGTCTATGCTTATAACAGAGATATCTAACATATATTTCTGTGATGTAATAGATATCATTTGGTTATATATAATTAATTGCTAAATCGGTAGTACAGAATTTAGTGTTGAGTTCAGAGGATAGAGAAATGTCACTGTGATGCATTTAAGTATCAAGCCTCCTGGCGAGTCTTCATGGGCACATGAAAGAATCTTTACAATTCAAATCTACTGTGAAGGACCTCAGAGGTCAGAGTCCAGTTCTCCCCCTTTAAAATGGCTGCCAGTGATAATAATATAGGACAGAGAGTAACATAGCCAGGAATGGGACCCAAGTCTCCTAATTCCTGGATCAGATGTTTTAGATGCTTGACTAGGAAAGGAGAAGGTCATTATGTCCAGAACACACTGTTCAAGGTATTCACAGAGGGTAAAAGGGTGAGAGGGTGAGAGTTAGTAGGCACTTGACCCTAAATGGCCTTGTAAACTGTGGTAAGGAGCATGGATTTTTGAGGACAATGGGAAGGTTTTGAAGAGCCTTAGCAGGGGAGTGACATGATCAGATTGGCTCCTTGGGTAGATCACTCTGGAGGCAAGGAAGATGGTGGATTGAATGGAGGCCAGACTGAAAGCACCAAAAGCACTTAGGAAAAACTGGTTCTGGTCTTGGTTTTAGCTTAGTGCACAATTGGGGGATGATGGTGCAAAATTCAGTAGCAGTAGGGAAAGATCACAGGGAACAAATCTGAAAAGTAGTTAGGGAGAGTGGACAGGATTTGGTGAGGATTTACTATGGTGGCAGCAAGTGAGGGAGAAGACAAGCCTGAGCCCTAGGTTTTGGCTGTAGACAACTCAGTGAGCTGCTACTGAGACGGGGAAGGCAAGGAAAAAAGGCAACTTAGATGAAAAAGATCATCAGTTCACCTTGACGGGTTGTTTGAGACATCCAGGTGCACATGTCTAGTAGGTAGATAGTTATATATATACAGCAGTATTAGAAGCAGGAGAGAGAACAACAGGGGATAGAGATTTAGGAGTCAGAGGCAACTAGAGTCATTGAGGACATGGTGTTGATGAGTCAGGCAGAGACCAGAAGACAGCTTTGGCCACAAGAGGAGGGATTACCTGATGGAGTCAGGTGAGGAGGAGGAGGAGCCAGGGAGAGAGGAGCAGTGAGAGTAGTAAGCAGAAAGAAGACTGCAGGAAGTAGGGCGCCACACAAATATCCTGAGAGGGAAGAGTTGGTTGGTAGGATCAGCTTGTTCACAGAAGTCAAACATGTCGAACAGCCTTGACGAAGGCAGTCTCCATGGGGCGAAAAGCTGAAGCCAGAGGGGAGTGGGCTGAGGAGTCAGTTCACCGTGAGGAAATGCAGGCAGCATCCGGAAGTTAGGCACTAAAAGAGGAGAGGGAGTGGCAGAGGGACAGGACGGGAGAGACTTGCATAAACAGACCAACAAACATGGGAGAGACTTGCATAAAAATGATTATAATGAGATTTTTTTTTTTTTTTTGCTTCTATTACTTAGGTTATTGCATGGTCTACTTGTGAATTTTGAGAACTGCATTGAGGCATCTGCATATGTGGCAGGAGTCCCTAGAGGGGGAGAGACTGGGGGAAAGGACGAGCGCTGACATCCAATGCAAAGGGGTCGTCAGAGAGAAAGGGGGGGCAGAATTGTAGGGCCGCAACAGCAGCACCTCTGGCAACAGCTTCAAAGCCACAGATGCCTGTATGAAGGAAGGCAGAGTGGGTTTTGGGGTCTGACATGGAGAAGACATGAACTGATGAGACAGGTGAAGTTGATGACTTTGAGGGGTGCAGAGGGAGACAGCCCAGCCGTGGGAATTGGCACCCCCCACCCTCCAGGGTGGCTGCTTGGACCGATGAGGGAGCCCTTGTATATGTTTATGTTTCAGAGCAGACTTACCATGCTAAAATAGCTGTAATTAATAAGCTTTGCATGGTTTTTAGGGTGCATAATATATAACAGTGTTCAAATTCTGGTTGCAGAATTAATATCTGTGCTTTAATCAGATTTCTGAAGAAACAAAGAAGTTCTTTTAGAGTTATAGATAGGTTTCTCCAGTTAAGCTTTTAGTTCTTTATTTCTATCCAGTATAATAAATATCCTCAAAGTCATCTTTTCAGAAATCATAGTCCCATAGAACACAGAGAATTAGAGTTGGCTTTGAAAGGTTCTGTTAGTAAAATATTAAAGCCTTTTATTCTGTGTAACTCAGCGGTGTTTTCAAAGTGTTTTAAAACATTTTCATTTAATCATACAAATTAGAAAAGAAATTAATGCCGACTCTTAATTTTGTTAAAGTTATCATTAGTTCAAAGTACTTATAGTCAAGTATTTTTTCCAGTCTGTACCTGCTGACTCTTGTACATATAAATTACATTAACTAACCAGTACAAACTTGAACTGTATATTTTGCTAATGTTTTCAGGGCCACAGAATATGGGGACTGTTAATAGTTTTCAAATATATTGTTCTTCCTTTGAAAGAGTTGTCTGCTTTGTTGTCCAAACAGTTCACTGCAACTGTGCAATTTTGTTGGTGAAAATTCCCGCATTATTATTCTATGTTCTGAAAGAGTAACTGCAGTTCTTCTTTTTAGGAGTTTAAAGTGACTAGAGATAGTTTTTATACCACAGAAGCCATACATACTCCTGATCATTGAAAAGCTTTCTGTATAAAAATGAGGTTAATGTTTAAACAGAGCCATGGAAATAAAGGAGTGATAGACACTGTATTGTCAGCATAAGAGATTATTTCATTGTGTTTTGAAAAGCATGAGCAAAGCTCTTGCGCCCATGGATGCCTTGAACATTGACAGTTGTCATTCCCTCTCATTCATTTGAAGGTGGCCTTTGTTTGTCTTTGTGCACGCCTGATCTCATTCCCATGGATACAGTGTAGAAATGCAGACTGGCTTCTGGTCAGCTCAGTCAGACAACTCTATTCCAAATTGTTGACCAGTTACCTTCAGGTCCTTACCAAATAGCTTCATGGACGCTTGTTAGAATATGGACACTGAATCTTTGGGCTTCTATAACCTTTCCAAAGCCATATTCCAAATGCTAGTGTATAAACAGATCTCTCAAAACAATTGACTTAGTTTTTCTATGTACTTATTAACATTGTTGTGGGGAAAAAAAAGAATAACTTAGCCTTGGAAATTGGGATACTTCTATGTGATCTTTATTTACTTTTCAGCATAAAAATGTAATAGCTTGAATAAAAAAGGCTTAATAAAAAATTGAAAGATGATTAAATAAGTAATTTATGTAAATGTCATAGTGTCTTAGTCCATTTGGATTTCTATAACAAAATACCACAGACTGGGTGGCTTTCATGATTCTAGAGGCTGGAAGTCCAGGATCGAGGCACCAGGTTGGTCATGTTTCTGGCAAGAGGCCTCCCCTTTTTCGAAGCTGGTGGAAGGGGCTGGAGTCTCTCTGGAGCCTCTTTTATAAGGCACCAATCCCATTCATGAGGGTGAAGCCTAAGCACATCTCAAAGGCCCCACTTCCTAACACCATCATCTTTGGGGGTTAGGATTTCAACATATGAAGTTAGGGTGGGGAAGGGGGACACAAACATTCAGACCATAGCACATAGTAATTAAGAAACCCCTTTATCATCACAGTATTTAATTTTTGCCCCGAAATTATCAGACATCATTTTATCATTACTTTTTTGTTATGGTCTAAGTGAGATACGGCCTTAACCCTTTTTAAGAGTGCAGTCCTCACGGTCTCTTACCTTTGTCTGTGTTCTCTTTTTGTGAAATACTCTCTATCCCTCAACCCATCTTCTGCACATCATTTATGTGTCAACAGCATTGAGGCTCATGCACCCCAAGAAACCTTCCCAACCCCAATTCAGTTTGGGTGTTCCCCGCATGTTCATAGCACTTGTCACTTACTATTTCAAAAATCCATTTACTCAGCTCTCACCCCCATCAATTGCAAATTCTGAGAAGACAGGGCCCATGTCCTTTTCACTTGGGCCCAGCTGAATTTTGTTGAGTGAGTGATGACAGTCTGAGACATGTATGGCAACTCCTGTCATACACGGAGGAAAGGCACACTTTCTGAATGAAGGCCAAGTGGAAAACTTCCTAGTTCTTTCCAATTAGAATATGCAAAAAAGCCTCTATGTGCAGATTTATCTGAATTGGTTAAAATATTTCTTGCATTGATCTTTTTCTTCCTTCACTTCTTTGGCAGAGTTTGTTTGCTTTTAAAATGTCTCTTCTTTGCCTTGAAATGTGCAACTAGGCTAGCTCTATTGACAAGTAACAAGATGAATCAAAGCATGAGCATGGTATAAACATCCTTTTGTCCCCAAAGCGCTCATTTCCCTACTCTCTTCTCATAAAGCAGCACCCATAATTTAGCTTCAGCGGACTCTCTCTTCCACTGAATACCTTCTTTAAAATCACCTTCAATCCTATTTATCACAGTATTCCCAAGACCTGGCATATAGTAAGTGCTCAAAAAAAATGATTGGTAAAAAAAATTTTTTTTTAAGATTTTATTTATTTATTTGACAGAGAGAGACACAGCGAGAGAGGGAACACAAGCAGGGGGAGTGGGAGAGGGAGAAGCAGGCTTCCCACAGAGCAGGGAGCCCGATGCCGGGCTCGATCCCAGGACCCTGGGATCATGGCCTGAGCCGAAGGCAGACGCTTAACAACTGAGCCACCCAGCCATCCCAATTGGTAAAAAAAAAAATTTTTAATAAACCTAAAACTAGGGACATCTGGGTGGCTCAGTCAGTTAAGTGTCTGCCTTTGGCTCAGCTCATGATCCCAGGGTCTTGGGATCGAGTCCCGTGTCAGGCTCCTTGCTCAGAGGGGAGCCTGCTTCTCCCTCTGCCTGCCACTCCCCCTGCTTGTGCTCTCTCTCTCTCTCTCACAAATAAACAAATAAAATTTTTAAAAAATATAAAAATAAACATAAAACTAGAACTCAGATAACTGTGAGGTACATAAGTCCATTGAAATACTAAACTTGATTAATAGTTTCAGAATATTAAAGCTGAATGTTTTAATATCCTTATAGGAAAATGACATACTAAAATAGTCATCTTAACAGAAAAAGTATTTGTATTTCTCTCTTTTGACATTTATAAGTGTGAAAGTAACTTTTTATAGATACACTTACCATATGTATGGAAATGATTGGTAAAAAATACACTTTTTTTTCACTTGATATCTTTTGTACAATTCTATATGGGCTTTGTATTTACAGCTTTGCATTAATGCATCCTGCCATATCATGGCTAGCTATTGTTTCATTGTTGGATATTTAGGTTGTTTCCTGTGGCCTTTTTCCCCTACTGTAAATAATGTGGCTATAAATATCATTGTGCAAGAAGCTTTTTCTTTCCTTTTTCCTTTTGGACAGTTTCCAGAGGGGGCATTACTGGGTCAAAGATTATTTGTATTTTTTAGCTCTTGTTGTGGAGTGAACAGTGTAGGCCTCAATAATGTGTGAATTTACAAATTTCACCAACGTTAGGTTTTAATTCACCTTTTGTAGTTTTTTTTTAACTTTTTTTAGTTTGGTGGATGTAAAATGATGCTTCAGTCTTTATATTCATTAGGGTGTACTTTTTAAGTTACAATGTAAAAATGCCTGTCTTTTGAAAAATATGTGTAGATTAGGATATTCTAGAATTTAGGCCTAGAAGAACATCAAGAGATCATCTAGGAAATGCCTCAGTTTAATAATAATCAGCTTTTGAAATGACTGAAGCCCAGGACTCCAGCCTGCAGTGTTCTGTCCAACATTCAAAATGCTCTTAGAATTTCTTCCGAAAATCTCTTTGACAACCCCCTCCCCCCTTTAGTGACCTATTTCCCATAGGCTGATTATAATCCATTTCACTTGGGGAGTGGCAGACCTCTAGTTAAGATTTCCATGCTTCCATGGGTCAGACCGGTTTAGGGGGAGAGAGAGGACATTCTGTTTGCCAGAGCACTTGACTTCAAGCAACCAAATTTGGAGATTGTTCTGGTGAGCTTTTGCCATGTAAGCCCTCACCCTAAAACTTAGTGGCTCAAAATGACAACCATCATTTGTTATCTCTCACGGTTTCTTGAGTAGGACTTTGGGAATAGCTTGGCTGGGCAGTTCTGGCCTGAGGTTTCTCATGTGGTTACTGTCAGAGGGCGGGCAGCTCTCTCTTTGTGTGGCCCCATCAGGGGGCCTTGCCCTCATGGCACCCTCTGATAGCCTGACTTCCTGCAGGATGACTCAGGCATCCAAAGGCTTGTGTTCCCTCCCTTCCCCCAAACTGGCAGAAACTGCATGGCCTTTTCTAACGTAGACTCAGAAATCATGCAACTTCCTCTATTCATCAAAGCAATCATAAAGTCTCGTCTAGATTCTGAGGAAGGACACTATCCTCTTGATGGGAAGAGTGTCAAGTAATTCCCAGACAGATTTTAAAACCACCGCAGTAACTTAATCAACTTAATGGTGCTTACGAGACAGTTCATTGTTTACATCAGAGTTGCTCAACATGGGCCTTATTGACATTGGGGCCAGAAATTATCTATTCCTGCTGGGCAGGTGGGGGTGGGTGGAGGGGCTGTCCTGTGCACTGTAGGATATTGAGCAGCATCATTGGCCTTCACCCACTAGATGCTGGTAGCCACCCCCCCCCCAAGTGTGACAACCAAAAATAGGTCCAGACATTACAAAGTGCCCCCGAGGGACAAAATTCTCCCAGCTGAGAACAACTACAATAAACAAACGTGTACAGATGTACCTCAGAGACAATGGGGCTTCAGTTCTAGACCCCCACAATAAAGCAAATATTGCAATAAAGTGAGTTAAATAATTTTTTTGTTTTCCAGTGTATACAAAAGTTATGTTTAGACTATACTGTCATCTCTTAAGTGTGTGATAACATTATGTCCCCAAAAAGTACATGCCTTAATTTTAAAATACTTTATTGCTAAAAAGTGCTCATCATCATCTGAGCTTTCAGCAAGTCAGAATCACTGATCACAGATCACCATAACAAATATAATAATAGTGGAAAAGTTTGAAATATTGCAAGAATTACCAAAAGACGACACAGAGACATGAAGTGAGCAAATGCTGTTGGAAAAAAATGTGCCCAATAGACTTGCTAGACACAGGGTTGCCAACAGTCCTTCAATTGGTAAAAACCGCAACCTAAAGCTCAATAAAGTGAAGTGTAATACAACAAAGTGTGCCCGTATTAGGCACATTTAATGTTCGTGGCCTTGTGGAAAGAACTCCAGCACTGAAGAGTAAACTAAATGCCATTTTTCCTGGTGACTTTGCATATCACAGGCGAACTATTCCCTACATTTCTGGGTCAATGGGAGGATCAAAGGGGATTATGAACGGCAAAGTATTTTGCAAACTGGAAAAGCATATACGATGCTATTTTTTAAAAGTCCATATACTTGGTATTCATCTATTTTTATCATCATTCATTTATTGAAGAGATCTGTTTAAGGAACTTTATGTAGTCCGATCCCAGAGCAGCTATGTCAGACCCTGGGGGAATTGGGGAGGATTCAAGGCAGCCCCTCAGGAGCTCTGCTTTTCCATTCTAACATCACTTGTGCAGGTAAAAGGTAGCACCTAGATCCTTACTGAATTTACATTTAACACTGAAAACAGTCTTTTAAAGAAAAATTGCATTTTTCTTAATGAAAGAGGGAAAATGTTATGCTGCTGTAGAAAATGTTAAGCAGTTGTAAAGGTCATCTTATGCTTTTGGATTTTGCACAACCTTTTTTTTTTTTTTTTTTTTTAAGCACTGTAGCTATAAGCCAGGCATCACAGAGCTTAAATCTGTATACGGTATATGGTCATTTCTAGAGAGCCTATAATTTCCAAGTTTACTTGCTTTGCGTTTTTTTAGGGGCAGGAGAGGGCTTTCTACGTTATTTCTGCATTTTTGTCCTTTTAGTATGAAGACAATGCTATTGAAAATGAGTTCCTGTGGTTGTGTATGTGTTCAAATGATCTAATGTGACCTGTGACCATTTGTCATTGTCATAAATATTCTAAGTAATGACTAGCTACACTTTAGAGTTTGAAGTCTGTTTCCAAAGTTTAAAGTCAGGATCTGAGTAACCCCACTTCCTGATTGTGCGACTTCCTGAAGGATCCACCAACTGATGGCTTTTGTGGTACACTTTGGGTATGCCTCAGCAAAATGCAGTAATGTGTCATCCTCCTATCTATTATACACCAGTTCTCAAAAACTTAAATGGAAATTCATTTAGAATATGCTTTTCATGGTAGAGGTGAAGGTGGGATCACAAATTGGTATGTCTTTGTAAACTTCACAAAAATCATGCTATCCTTGGTAACATATAATGATATTAATAGTGAAAAAAACAAACAAAATCAGCTGTCTTTACTAAGTGCTCATCATTTGCTAGGCACTGGGTTGAGAGTTTTAAATGCATTGTCTGATCACGATGAGGTAGATTTGTGTGTTATATCTATTTCACAGGTGAAAAAGTGGTGGCTTATATTTAGGATGAGGAACTTGCCCAAGATCACAGAGCTATTCAAACCCTAAGCTCTTAGGCACTATGAGATACTGTTGGTCTTGCCCAGTATGTGGATTTTTCAGTTTAAAAAAAAAAATCCTTATACTTCTAGCACTGGCATACTTCTGCTACCCCATCACCCCCCAAATAGTCCCTCTTCTTTTCAGGGTTCACCTATAGCTAGATAAATAAAACACAGTTAAATGTTCTCTAAAATTCTAAATAGAAAATAAAATGTCTGTATATTTACTAATCTACCTTTTCATCCATCTATCTGTGTATCTTCTCAGTAGCCTGCATTCAAGCATCTTCCTTTGAACCAGTCCAGAACTCATATTTATTAACTAAGCTGGTCTTTATTGATCTCCCATTATATGTTATTGTTAGATATTGATCTCCCATTATATGTTATTGTTAGATAGAAGGTGAAACAATCAGCAGTTTGTCATTCCAGTTGATTATTATTGATCCATAACCATGGACTGGGCACTCTTCTGAATACTGGGGAATACAGCAGTAAACAACATAGGCAGATTCCCTACTGTTAGGGACAAAAACAGACTTACCATAAAACAAGAGAAGCTTAAGTTTCAGGGACCCTTACTCTGCAGGCCCCTTCCCAAGTGTTCACACAGCCTGACATGGGAAAGTTGAGGTCACTGTCTCTTTTGTGCCCTAACATATTTCAACAAAGATGTCAACAACAAAGTGGTTGAGAAATGTCACCAATTCGAAGATTTTCTGGATTAATCCCTGTAAAGAAAACTTGAGGGAACTTAAAATATTATAGCTCCTGTACGATATTGGAAAACAGTCCTATACATTCACATGACATTACAAATAGGAATTATAAAAATGAAAGGAACTTCTCTTAACTATAAATAATAAACGTTTTTTAAGATTCAACTTACCATGTCTGAGCACCTGGGTGGTGCAGTTGGTTAAGCATCCTACTCTTGGTTTGGGCTCAGGTCATGATCTTGGGGTTATGGGATCAAGCCCTGAGTTAGGCTCTGTGCTCAGTGCAGAGTCTGCTTAAGGCTCTCTCTTCCTCTGCCCTTTCCCACCCACCCTTCTAAAAAATAAATAAATAAATAAATAAATAAATAAATAAATAAATAAATAAAT